>NC_142934.1:94766078-94796078 GCF_046866305.1 Octopus bimaculoides | reverse complement strand
CGGCAAGGCAAAAAGCTTGAACTATTTCCACGTAATGATTAATTCCTAACACTGGTAAATCAAATTTTCTAATTTTATCAGTAGAAAATCTAGCTGCAGGTATTATACTTTATCAACAAACATCTCAAATATCAAAGACGTTTCATTTAGAATGGCGCAAATAAAACTTGGCCAATTTGGCATGTTTTCTGTTTTTTACTCCCGATGTTCTTTTCATTAGGAAATATCAGTTTATTCAAAGAAAAGCATATTGGTTATAGTCTTGCATCCTTCGCTGGGTAGTTTCATTGTTTCACATACTCATTTGAAATGGTACTGACAAACACATGCACACACCGATATCCATCAATCTGTGTATGTATCTGCCTATCTACCTTCTATATACCAATCTGTCTATCAATTTATTTATTTATTTATTTATTTATTTATCTATCTGTGTATCTATACAGACACACACACACACAGACTGATAGATAGATAGATAGATAGATAGATAGATAGATAGAGAGAGAGAGAGAGAGAGAGAGAAAGAGAGAGTGAGAGAGAGAGAGAGAGACAGACATACAGACAGACAGACAGAGACAAACAGACAGACAGACAGATAGATAGATAGATAGATAGATAGATAGATAGATAGATAGATAGATAGATAGATAGATAGATAGATATAGATAGATAGATAGAAAAAGACAGATGTATGTTTGTCGGTGTAATTTTTAGACATTTTTATGACTCAGTAATCAGGATTCGAAGTTTACAAATTATTTCGTAACAGATTGTGTATAAAATTTGTGTTTCTATATTTATATTTATGCATGTTTTTCGTATGTTACGTATGACATGGTATCCCGATTGCTATTAAGATTAGCACACAAATTAACGTTCTTTCATTGCATAACATAATTCCTTGGATGATGAGATTGAGTCTAATTATTATTACTAACTGTATTGTTATTAGTCTCACTTTCGTATGTATTCAAGCTCGTTATGCGATCTGTTGAAAAGCACATTTTAAGTTATTCTCCCAACCTTAACTGCTTTGTTTTGACATGTTTTGCTTTATTTGCTGACATTTTTTTCGCGTAGTTAGTTTCAAAATATTTCATTTGCTTTTGCATACACCTATACTCAATATCTGACTTCAATTTGATTTCGAGAGAGGAGAAGGATTTAAATGTAGCACGTGAATTGTTAATGATATTTCTGAGTAACTCCTTGACTTTAACCTGCGTAAGCTGTTAATGTTACCACCGACGGAATCGCGTTACAGTTATTGATAGAACTAACTGCTAATTTTCTGTCAATTCACACTATACTGACTTTTAATTGATAGACGTAGCAACCAATGGCGGTGATTCTACTTGCTTTCTTGTATAGTTCAATCTCTCTGAAAACTTCTGGACGCCTAGAAGATAAAATATGAGACAGTTAGTACTTGGAATATTATTGGACATCAGTATACGGAATAGGGAACGAAATGAAGCTAAATCAAAGCGAAGACAAGTATAGAGGACGTTGAACTAAATAAATAATTTCAGTGGCAGAAGCAGAAATATCTGTTGATATAAATGATGTTTAAATATGAGAGAGTCGTGGGTAGGGAAGATGGAAGACAATTTTCGATATTTTAAGAGATTGTTTAGTGACTTGCAATTTTTTATTTTTTAATTTATTTTTTCTAATTTATTTTATAGCTACTTTTTTCAGTGAGAGAATTGACGAAAACAAAGAAATGAAAAATAATATCAAAAACTCTATGTATATATATATATATATATATATATATATATATATATATATATATATATATATATATATATATATATATATATATATATATATATATATATATATATATATAAACGAAAAATAATGAAAAATCAGGAAATCTTCGAAAGTAACATAATTACATTAATGATTTCGATAGTGGATGTATTTGTTCTCTAAAATGTTTTGTTTACTGTGAGGAGTGCCACCAGTCAAGTTTATTGATTTTATTCGATAATTTATTATTTTGACCGATAGTTTCAAGAAATGTTAAAGAAGAAATTATATGTTTGTGTGAAGTCAATTCTGTGCTAAAGTTTCTATTCTTGGTTTCAGTCATAGAATATTTTGATTTTCTTTCATTCTAAAATGTTCTCCTAATTTCCAAATACACTGCCATGAACATCAACTACTCTGTTTATAAAAGCTGAGTTCATAGACTCTACAGTAAGTTGATGATTTAATTCATCAAATAACTCTTTAAATTCACTTCCTATTTTCACATTATTAAATGTTAGAGTGGATAATCAAATATTTTCTTCAACATTTCTTGTATAGGAAGCTCAGGTCAAGTACACTAAACAAAATTGCCTTCCATGTATTTTGAAATCTAAGGTTGATGTTTTAGTTTCAATAATTCTAATTTATTCAACTTATGCTTTTGATATTTTTAATGTATGACAAAAGGAATATATATTTTTTCTGGACGCTAAAGTATTGTAATCATTTCGTACAAGTGATGCTATTGAAAATAGATCGCAAAATGCATCATAGTGTGTGCAAACATCTAACATTTATGAACTGTTCCCGCTTCACTATGTTGTCATTTACACGAATACAAGATGTAAGATAACCCGTCCAGCACTAAAATTGTATATTAAATACCAGCAAAACTTGACACCTTGCTTGCTTATAGATCGACGATAACGAACTATTAAATCATATGTTATACAGCAACGAATATTTGTTCATAGGAAACTCCACCTGTATATTTAAGTAATTATGTCATGACAGAATGAGAACAAAAGACCAAAAAGTATTTCCATGGAGTGAAAAAATTCCGATCGCCATATTAGCAATACTAGTTATGACTTGACTTTGTGATACTAAACATTAACATACCTAATTTCAGTACATGGCATTGCGACAGATCTATCCAATAAATCATTGTCTACACAATAAACTGGCACCCAACACTTGTAACTTTCTACGCGACAATCAAAGTTCAGAAGCAATCACACCATTCACTCATTCTGGTTGTCTTTGTCTATCCAACACATATGAGAATCCTGGTAAATGCTACGTGTGCGAAAATTGATGTAATTTATATAAACATCTACGCAGGTATATATATATATATATATATATATATATATATATATATATATATATATATATATATATATATATATATATATATATATATATCAACTTTACGTAGGTAAGGTGCGTAAGGTATTCGAGGAATACATTTTCTAGATCATTGCTGCATTTTTGCTAACACTGTATAATCTTTGTTTCAGAAAATAATAATGGCAGATCCTCACCTTACTCAAGAAATGAAGAGACATGCTGTTATTTTGGTTATAAAGGCTGGGCATAGAGAATTAGAAATATCTTGATTTTTAAAAGTGCCCAAATCATTCGCCTACAAAGTTTCTAAGGAGATAGAGACTGAAGATGGAAACGTATCACCAGTATCAAAGCATAAAAAAACATTCTAAACGCTCTGGCATCATCAGAACACATGAATGTATCCACCAGGCAAAAGAAAATCAGTACATCAGATCTGAAAAGGCTCTAAACAAATTGAAAAATCCAGCAGAAGACTTGTTTTGGTCTTTCTTCCACGAGTAAAACTTCGACCAAGATCAAAAAGGTAACAGAAGAAATGACGGATGGTTATGTACAGACCCTTCGGAAGTTCTAAGTGTTAGGTATACAAAGGTTCGTGCAACTATCATGGTTTTAAGAGTTGACAGCAATGAAAGACATGCGATGCCTCCTTACCTCTTCCCACAAGACCTTACAGCTAACTCTGCCGCCTACTTTGAGGTCCTGGAAATAATTAAACCCTGGATAGACACTGCATGCAACGGAATACCGTATGTGTTTCAGTAAGACTCTGCACTATGAATCATGGCTCTAGTAACACAGGCCGAAAATTTTCATGATCACTTAAGCCCAAACATTTGGTCACCTTGGACTATTACATGTGGATCGTTTTTGAGAGAGAGGTCAAAGAACACGCCGATAACACCAAAGATTCTTTGAAAGTTGCCATAGTGAGTGTAATGTCCAAAAATGAAGCAGGACCACTTGATTCAAACATAAAAATGATTTAGATCTCATATAGAAGCAGTTGTTGAAGCTGAAGGTGGCTTTATTGAATAACATTATAGCAAAGAAGCTTTTTCATTGCTCTATCCTAAATCATTACATCAGGTCCATTGTGTTTATATTTTATTGAGGTTTTCACTAGGAGATTCCACCAATAGTCATTATTATTATGAGTGACTTTGTTTCCACCATACAGTGAGTTCTTAATTATTTGTCCTTGTTCTGATCCTTTCGACGGATCTTGTTATATAGTGTCCTAGCTACAGTATCATGTCTCATCGATAGATAATACCATGATGACATTTTCGGACACCTGCTTATGATGTGGGCGATATCTTCGGTGTTAACTTCACAAAGTCTGCATCCATTGTCACATTTTACTGCTTTTCTTGCATCTCTGTCCATTTGGTGCATCAGGTATTTTGATGATATTTCCTATTCCTGGATTGCAAACGCAATTCCTTCAAAGTGGAAGGTAGCAATCCGATTCATGGTCCATGATAGACATGCTTTCATGATCAATGTTACTATCATCCCAGAGCTTTCTACTAAGCATGGTCTTCTGATTATATACACTCATCTTTCACCTGATGATACGTTGTGGTAGAATCATGTGACTTCTTTGGGTATGTATTTAAGTTTATCAAATAAAGAATACAGCTCAAGGAGCTGCTTTCCAAGTCATATGATATTATGAAGCCTCATGTATGCAAACTTGATCAAGGAATGCTCTTCGACACTTGGTGATTAAAATATGTTGCCGAAGGGATATTATGTGACATTCAAAGGCATTTTGGATCCATGTTAAGCCTCTGCCGCCCATATATTTTAACACTTGTGCCTACCAAGAATTCTTCAAAGATCTTGAGATGACCGCAGCAATAAAATGTGGTCTCTCTCACTGTTGATGTGGAAATTATGTGTGCTTGTTAGTATCCTCCGGCTTTTCACATCAATGGCTGAGATCTCATCAAGCGTCCAATGAAGCTGCCCAAATGTCAGTATGAGTACTAGCACTGCAGACACATTGTGGGCCACTGTTTTATTGAATGCAGAAAGTTCCGATTTCCAATTTGTTTTTATTCGGCTGTAATGTATGTATGTATGTATGTATGTATGTATGTATGTATGTATGTATGCATGTATAAGTAGTTGAATTTTCAAATAGCAGACAAGAGATTTTATTTCTCAAAACTTAGAATGTCGTGGTCAATTTACAAATTGAAACATTTAAATTATTTCTCTAGTTTTCACGTTTTTAATCCTTAAACAAATTTGATGCAAGTATTCTTTGTAAATACAAATAATCATGATATATGTATAATATTTTCTGATTTGACTGGCTGCTGTTATCCTTTACAAAATGAATCGACATATATCACGATCTCTCTTTGGATCCTTACAGATATTTTCATCAATATCTATCAAGAAATATTCAAATAACAACTCATTCATATATTTTATTTTCCATTCCATTGCTTATACGTAAAGAGGAATCTGGCCAGTTTATGGAGAAGAACATGTTTTTCTTTATCAAAACTACAATTCACCTTCTATAAACAATTGCTCAACTCGTACGCAGAAGCCATGTAAATATTACTTAATTTTGCACATCAATAAATGATTAATATCAAGTTATCCGCCCATCAGAATTAAGTATATAAATTCAAATCCTATTTTCTAGCGTTAACCTATTGGTAACTCATCAAATTGCAATATAGGAATTTCATTTTCATTTCTACTTACACATTGCATCTTTCAATGAGCCTCAAAGGAACACACACTTGCGATTCAAGAACATGCAGATTCTGGTATATGAATATAAGCTATAAGCATATATATATTTTAACACTTGTGCCTAGCAAAATTTCTTCAAAAATCTTGAGATGACCGCAGCAATAACAATTTATTGTCTCTGCGTTGTTAAAGTCTGGTATAGGCAAGTGATACGCAGATAGATTCCTACACATTTGGTACAACCTTAGCCACAGTCACACACGCACCATATATATATATATATATATATATATATATATATATATATATATATATGTGTGTGTGTGTGTGTGTGTGTGTGTGTGTGTGTGTGTGTGTATGTGTGTGTGTGTACGTGTCTATGTGCGTGTATGTGTGTAGTGTATACACACACACACACACACACACACACACACACACACACACACACATATATATATATATATATATATATATATATATATATATATATATATATATATATATATGTATATATATCAGAGAGAAGTAGGGAGTGAGAAAGAAAGAGAGGGAGATAAAATATATGCATTTTAATTCTGTATCTGTTAATGGTCTATTAATCTCTATTAATGGTCTGTTAGATTATTTGGTAATATATATTCGCATCAAGTTATTATCAATAACAATGATAACGGTATTAATAATAATAATAATGATAATAATGATGATAATATTAATAGTAATAATAATAATAATAATACTAATAATGATGATGATGATGATGATGATGATGATGATGATGATGATGATGATGATAATAAAAACAACAACAACAACAATACAAAGAACGGCGAGGACAACGACAAAATCAAAAACCAACCCGTATTTAGCACCTGTTTTTATCTGATTGGTCTTGTTTGTGGTTAGTTGATTTTTTTTGGGTTTGTTGTTGATGTCAGCATGTTAAGTAGGACTGTATATTAAATAATATTAACTAACTCGAACGATGATGAATCATATCTGCAGTTGTATGATGAATATATGTTGTATGTGCTTCTCCGTTCTTTTTTCTTTTTCTTTGCTATTTGATTCCCTTGCGCTCAATCTGAAATATGATTGTGAGATGAGAGCACATTCTACGTACCTCATCAATTAATCTAAAGATATAACCGTATCTTATTTTAATTTCTACTGAATGCATCAATATTTATTTCCTTCACGCTCACCACGTCGGGTGGTGATGCAATTGCATGTATTCGATCATAAAGTTACCAAAGTGTTGCACGGTTTTCTATATTGCGGACTTAATATGTTGGGCATGTACCATCTGTTCATGCTTTAATGATTGATAAAACACCAATAACACATTGA
This sequence comes from Octopus bimaculoides, assembly GCF_046866305.1. Lineage (NCBI taxonomy): Eukaryota > Metazoa > Mollusca > Cephalopoda > Octopoda > Octopodidae > Octopus > Octopus bimaculoides. The sequence goes on along the minus strand of NC_142934.1, from coordinate 94,788,884 downwards.
TAGCCATTCAGTTGGCAATCTCCATCATTCTAAAACAGTTTTAGTCATAAATATTACGCAACACATACAAACTCACGCATATATCGCTATATGTCATTATCTATCTTTCTATTTATTTATCTATATTATATATATATGTGTGGATATCCTTATCATTAAAGAAGGCGAAAATATCAAAACGGATCTATTTTACAAACCAACAAACACACACCAAACATTAAACTTCCAATCAGCACCTACCTTACATACCAAAAGGAACATTCCCCTTACATTGGCAAGATGCATCTGCACCGTAGTAACACAACCCACACTACAGGGGAAACAGATGACAGGAACTAAAATGGTTCCTTAAAAAACAAGAATATCCTATGAACTCTATCAATACAGCCATCCCCTAGGCCCAGAACATTCCGGTGACAACACTAAGAAAAACAAACGAAAAAGATATAAAGAACAAAACAGTCACCCCTTTTTGTCGTCACTCACAACGCAAGGAATTTCAACTTCTCCAGCAAACAAAACAATGGGAAACAAACCAATGTAAATCCATTCTACTGCGATTCAATGATCAGCATTCGGCTTAATTTTAAGGACTTCAGGCCTGGCCATGTGCGACATTACCTTACGTATTTTAATATCACATCAGTTATTGGCAACCGCTTTCCTTCAGCTAACAAACTTTGGCCTATGTGCATTAGCGCCTTGGCTTTAGAGATTCGTGTTGCATAATAGGGAATGTATATTTGGGAAAGTTAAATTGTTAATACAATGTATACTGCTTCCAGTGCATAACAATACGCAGCAAGCAAAATTATTCTTACTCGCCCGTTCCCTCTGTCCAGTGGGTCAAAGTCAGTCTGAAGCTATGGAAATAGTTGCGTTACCTACTTCAATGATGAGTCCATCTTATAAATATTGCTTCTGTATTTCCGAGCTTTACTTTCGTAACAAACTGTAAACTGTACAAAGATAAAAGCATATTTATGTTCCTCTATATTTATGCATCTATATGAGTTCCCGCTGTTTTTATTGCCTACTTTACGGCCATCTCTTTATACTACACTGAGCATACACACACTCATACATATGTATATGCGTGTATGTATGTATGTATGTATGTATGCATGTATGTATATATGTATATCGATATATATATATATATATATATATATATATATATATATATATATATATATATATATATATATATATATATATATATATTATTTATTTATGGGTTTCAGCCAAGTGGCTGCGGTCATGCTGGTGCATATATATATATATATATATATATATGAATGAATTAACGGATATGCGTGGAGTTGTAATTTATAGCGTATGATAATAGTTTACTAAAAGCATTTATAAGTAATATATTGAGAGGGTGTAAAATTTGATAGCTAATATAAATCCTTCTATCATGGTTATATCTAAACGGTTAGTTAGTTTACTAGCAAGACTTCATTTAATAGTTTGAAGCTTAATTAGTGTTTTGTATATAATATCTTGAAACACGTTTTACGAATTTATTTGCAGTTATGTCATTTTGTGCGATAATGCATTTGAGTTGCCTATCTTTATAATCTTCTCATTTTGATTTGTAAGTAGACACAGAACCCATCACACAAATGCACATACACAAACACACATACACTCAAACATACACAGACAGACACAGGGACAGACAAACACGCATATTCACATAATACAAGTACACATATCAACACATGAGTTTGCGTATATGTGTGATGGGTGTGCATGCATGTATGGCTGTAAGCATATATGCGTGTACAAACGTATATATATATATATATATATATATATATATATATATATATATAGGGAGAATTCACAAAAAAAAGGAAGACAGTGGTGTAGACAACAAACAGATGTATTAGTTTAACGCTCGGGAATTGAGAAAGTCTTTAACGTTTCGAGCCTACGCTCTTCCACAGAAAGCAACACAGAAAGAAACAAAGAGAGAAAATGTAGAATGTGTAGTGGCTACGAGACAGACAGACAGATAGATAGATAGGTAGATAGATAGATAGATAGATAGATAGATAGATAGAGAAAGAGAGAGATAGAGAGAGAGAGAGAAAGAGATGCATAGATACATAGATAGATACAGAGAGAGACAGATAGAGAAGAGAAATAAAGCATCTAGAGAGAGCCAAACATGTAGATAGATATATAGACACATACACTGATATAAAGATGAGCACACATTTATACTAAACAGTTATATATTGTGAATTTATTTATGCATACATATACTGCGTACATATCTGTATTTGAAGATGCCCTACCTCCAATACAGACAGCATTTTTTTCTTTCTCCATCTGTTTTCTTGACTCATTCCTTTTTGAGAATAACGTAGACTCGAAACATCAAATAGTTTTTCAATTTTCTTCAGCGTCAAATTAACACATCATCTTTATAGGTCCGTCATCTGTCTCTGTCTATGATATTTGATATGGGTAAACTTTTGAACCATTTATGTCCATTTATGGGTATATCTTTACATATATATTTAAGTTGATGTGTGTGTGTGTGTGTGTGTGTGTGTGTGTGTGTGTGTGTGTGTGTGTGTGTGTGTGTGTGCATATGTTGCGAGCTGTCCGAATCGATAGCATGTCGGACAAAATTCTCAGTTGCAGTTCTTGGGTACCGCTGGTAGACTGAGAGAGTGGCTGCATGATTACCTGAAGGGCAAAAGTCCGGCTGTTGCAGCAAATGGCGCTGTCTCCGGGGTGTCACCAGTCCTCAGCAGAGTCCCCCAGGGAACAGTGCCAGAACCACAACTGCTTGTGGTTGCTCCCTCAGACATGCCTTCAGCCAGAGAGTCAGTCACACTCACCAGCTACGCCGACGATACAAAAGTATCGTAGGCGCTCAAACATCCTACTGATATCCTAAGACTGCAGAATGACCTGAATGCAATATATAAATGGGCTGATGAGAATAATATGCAGTTCAATGGCGCATTCCGCTACCAGCCCACACAAAAATACACGGAACCAGCAGGCAATGTAATCCCATAGTTTTAGTTGGTGCGTGACCTGGGAATCCATATGGGTAAGGACGCAACTTTCCACGTGCAAATCACTCAGATGGAAACACAGGCGGGTGGCAAGTCAGATTCTTAGATCCTTTAGGACCAGGAAAAGGAACAAAATACTTCTGCTTTGAATAAACTTTGTCCTCAGTCGTCTGCAATACTGCTCCCACACAGCGCAAAACTACTTGCGGGACTAGAGACGTTCCAACTCCACTACACAAAGAAGATAGATTCAGTAAAACACACGGGCTACAGGGAGAGGTTGAAGGAACTGGGACTCTTCTCTTTGGAGAGGAGTCTTAAGAGCCATGCAGAAAATAATGGAGGGTCTAGCTCCAAACGTCGGAATCGAAATTTACAACAATCTCCGAACTGGACAGTACTGCACAGTAACAAAGTCCCCATCTTCTCCATCGAGGATTCGAGCCCAATCTTGTAATAGTTTGGGATGCAAAGGACCACAACTTCTTAATACACTACCAGAGAACATCAGGTATCTGCGAAGTGTAGACATGGAAGTCTTCAAAACGCGTCTGGGCAGTTTCTTATGTGCAATACCGGATGAACGCACATCGTGGGAGGAGGCACGAAGCAGAGTGGCAGCATCCAACTCGTTCCTTCACCAGAAGCAAACTGGAATAATCCCCGAATGCAGTAAAGGCGGTGCAGCACGATGGCCTCAATCCCTGGCCGAACCATGTAAAAGATAAAAGATAAAATATTATATATATATATATATATATATATATATATATATATATATATATAAAGTGCAATTGTAAAATATAATAAAAAGCCCTGGCGGGACAGCGACTGTACGCTACCAATAGTCGTCAAACGACTACAAACCCCTGAAGATATTACTTCGTTAAACACAAGGCTGTATGCGAGGAAAATGAACAGAAAGGATCTATAAAAATATTGTGGACAACACTATATCTTAAGATTTAATGTTTTGAAATATTAAACTTCTCCCCCTTCGCTCATGAATGAGCGTGGGATCGCACCTAGAGATTTTCCCTCTGAATCACGTTCGCAGGACCGTCAGTAGATTAGTAGATAGATGGGTTTACAAATACATATATATATATATTGTAGTTGTATACACGTATGTATATATTAATGATATGTCTGTGGCTGTGTGTGTGTGTGTGTGTGTGTGTGTGCTAGTGTGTGTGCGTCTTTGTGTGTTTGTGTGCGTCCGTGTCTGTGCATCTGCGTGTATCTGTGTTTGCGTGTGGGGTGGCGCGTGTGCGTATGTGTGTATGCTCATTTGTGTGAGTAAAATAATCAAGAAATGTGACAATAAATGAAATAATTCCGTTTGCCTGACAGGTTAAAAAGTAGCGTAAGAGGCTGGAACGGGAATGTCATCACTAGAATACGTCCTCACCGGCAATGTCATCAGTATTTGCTCTACCAGATATTTTACCGCTTACATCAGATGCAGATACCTTAGCCATCATCCAAAGCAAATAAAGAAGTGACCCGACAGCCCTACATGTCAAGAAATCACTAATCTTGACAGCCCTTCATATCAAGTTATGTAAATTTCCTTGATAACAATTTCATGATCTTAATTTTGGAACCGACAGTGAGGAATTATTTTTGTGGATGTCATTAAAATTTCAAATGATTTTCCATCAATGTTTCCTTTGTTTTTCTAGCGAACATTTCATTTAAATTCCATTAAATGTTTTATGTTATTTTATTAACAAGTCTCTAAGTGTTCGCGGGGAATATTTTATAAATGGAATGAAAATGTGAGTTGTTGGATTATGTGTATTATAAGATTTTAACCACACAGTAATTCAGCAAAATCATTAATCCGAAACGGAAGATGCCGATTCAGTGATGATCATTCGGCATTAACATTGAGACCTGGACCGTATCATGCTTCCACAAGAAGCCTTTCTATTCTGTAAGCTTTCAGCATAGGTTAAAAAAAACAAACAGTCGGGATGAATTGTTTGATGGCGTCGTACGAGAGCGTAGTGAATGGTGATTTTGTAGGTTTATGTATACTAAACACTTTGAGATTCAAGTTCCGAAACCACTGTATTGGCCTATACCATTATTGTGATTTGAGAATATCCCACGTCCACTTGATACATATAGAAATACACTTATATACATCTTTAGTCAGGCCTCAGAATTACGGTACCAACTCATCAGTCAAATATTGGTTTCTTAGATGCTTCCCTCGACTTAAACGTATGCTGTTGCAAATCCTATTATAAACCCAATGAGAAACACACATATATACATAAACAGTCCTCTCACCCCGCTATCGTGTAATAGCCAACACAGGCAATAGGGTACTTAAGCTATTCGCTTTAAAGAATATATTAGACAAAGCAGTCCTCTACCATAACAATGCACTAGCTAACAATATCTTCCAACATAAGAAGTCTATAACTATTCAGTTACAAATATGACACTTAAAAATAAACCTAGGAAAAGATTATGGTCTATCCCATATTCGCCTTAAATGTTAAAACTAGCATAAGCAAAAAATCACTGGTATTTCTAAAATAAACATTTTCCCTGTAAACCACAAACTCAGGACGGTTTTTAATAGAAGCTTGATGGACATTTCATATCGCTGCTACCCAAATATCAGTAGGAAGTCGCATCAAGAGCCTACACCTAGTTGTAACTGTCAAGCTGATGAATGTTGTCCGCTTGATCAGGCGTGTTTGATAAACCCAGTTTTTTATGAAGCTGGCGTTACAGCAGTGATACATAATTACGTAATCAAGAAAAATAATTGCAACGTTTATATGAAGGCAATTTTAAAGGGCGTTACGCAAAACATCAGTCTTCTTTCCGACACATAGATAAAGATAAAGCCACTAAGTCGGCTAGCCATATATGGGAACTGAAGACGAATTACACATCACAATCAAGTGGAGAGTCGTATAAAATTCTACGCGATATATAAATAGATCGAAGAGATGCAGGTCATTCTTGCAGATTCTTTTTTGATCCAAGAATCGTAATTTTATTTTTATCCAAGTATTTCACCGCACTACTGAATTCTGAAATTTATAGCAAATACAAGCATGTGGTCAACCCTTTCATTACCGAACATCTTGATTTATTACCATTTCTACACACAAGTCTTGATTTCTTTAGTCTTTTTCTTCCCGTTCCTGTTTTTACAGCAAACTTTGAGTCTTTCTCCTCTGTTTGTACGCACTGAATCCGAGAGATTGCTTGTAGATACATTTTTCCCTCTAGGTTTATATATTTTCCCGTCCTCTCTCCTTTCTGAAGAAATGCGTAGGTTCGAAACGCCAAAGACCTTTCTATTCATTCTTCCTGAGCGTTAAGGTAATACTCTTGCTTGTTTATTCACCTGTCTTCGGCGTTTGTCTTCTGTAGATTTGAATTATATATGTGTATATATATATATATATATATATATATATATATATATATATATATATATATATATATATATATATATATATATATATATATATATGTATGTTAGCATATATATATGTATATATATATGTGTGTGTGTGTGTGTGTAAATATATATATATATATATATATATATATATATATATATATATATATATATATATGACTTCAACTATCATAGTATCTCAAACTTTGTAAAGGCTGGATCGATTAAAATCCACAATACGCACGCCTCGTGCACATTCGAATATCTTTGAAACATCAATAAACTCGCAAATTTTGGCCTGACAAAATATTTCGACACAAAGGAAACAATTTGTTTTAGATCCAATGCTGCTTTAAAACAGAAAAAAATGTTGTCTCATGCAATATAAGTATAAATATATATATACGCAGACTGTATGGGTTTCTTTGGATTTATTTTCTTTTTACTGAATACTTCATCTAAATGTATCCTGGCATACAATCTACGTCGCATAAACGAAGAAGTCCCTTTCATAACTAAAGAATTCAAAATGAAAATGAAAATTAAATAATTTAACGAATAGCGATATATAGATAGCAATTTGTTCAGTTATATTTTAAAACATTGATTTAGACTCTGTTTATATGTGTTGCAACTGCCTTCGTTCATGTAACAAACACTGAAAGCACAGTATCACATGCTGCAGATAATTTTCTCAGGTTACTGAAAAATTAACGTTTGGGACTACATATCAAATACAATTTTCAGCGTGAAATTTGAATATTTCATTTCGGTTCCATGCAATTCTGAAAAATAACATAAATCTGCCATTATATCTGCGTTATTGCCCATGTTTGAGAAATGTATCAAGAGATTGGTATGTTAAATTTATTCGAGAAAAATGGTAAAAATCAATTATAGCAATCGATCCAGCGGGAATAGAAACTCTGATATAGATTTCATTTCCTGATTTCGTTTCACTGGTAGCCAAACCAGTTACACAATAAATAAATCAACTAATCATCCGACAAACATATATGTAACCTAATTACTATCAAATACATCAGACAGTATGTATCTTATCAATTTAGTCAATTTCAACTATTCAAATATTTCGCTACTTTCTTTCAAACCGTATGATTACACAAGTATCCAACTTTACTTTACTATTCAACTGCTTTCTAGATATACTTATTTACTTATGTATTTATACATCTTGCGCTTTCATTTTCTTCGTTTTTGTCTTTCTATTTACTGATGACGGTGGAACTGTATTCCATCTGTGACGAATTTGTTTCGAGTTAATAACATAGTTTCCTTCAGTAATCTCAACATTAGAGATACTTCAATCAACTGTCTAATGTACGATGCCATATCCCACTTCATAATGCAGAAATACATTGCATCTGACAGCCCAACACCGTGCCATACTCCACCCAGCTCACTTCTACCGAACTATAATCAGAAATGATGTTGTCCTGACAGGATTAGCGATTTGCTTCTAAAAATATCCTACGATTTATGGTTGCTTATTTTGTTAAATAAGTTATTTATGTTTCGGCCATGGTTACTGCAGTCACTAATGATGAAAATTGTGAGGCTAAGGATCATGGTCCTGATTGAGATCATAAAAATAATGATAACGAGTATCATGATGATCATGAACACAAAATGGCTTATGATGCATAATATAATGATGGTTTTTGATGTAATGTTTCTTTTAAAAATGGCATTACTAATAATAAAATTGTTGAATTTTGACTCTATTATGTTTGACATAAGCAATTTTGTAGGATAATTTCTGATGCTCAGGTAGGAATATTACCTGGAAATTTACGGTCATCTTCTTAAACGGATACTGAATTACTGCCGGCAGATTAAACGCAACCGAATTTTTGTAAAGTGCGAATATCTTTCACTGGCATTAAAATCAATGGATTTATTTACATTAGTGCTAAATATTCAGGTATTAATCAATCATTGAATTACATGACATGTGTTGCGCTACAATTTGCACTCCAAATATTTTACTGGGCTGTGATACTTTCAGCGGGAAATTTAGTAAATGTTATTTCTTTTTGTAGGTAACTATTCGAAATATCATTACTAAGACATAGAGTGTATCTATATATTCTGTTCCAGGTGGACTCTAGAGATAAATTACTTTAGATCCTAAAGATAATTTTAGAATGGGATGCGAATATTGCGGCTATTGTTAACTGTATACAAAGTATGCTGATGTGAAAAACATAAAGCCGGCTACTATACAAGATGCTTTGTCTTCAAAATTCAGTTTTTGCACACAGGATGCATATTTATCTGAAATAACATTGCTTCACAATATTACAGAGTAATAGTGTGTATTGCTCCGTTTGAAGAATAACACCATAGAATTGTATTTCTTATTGATGTTTATTTCGGGTTTTCCCGAAAAAGGTGGAAGCACTTCAAAATTTCGATATATCCAGTAGTTTCTGGCATGTTAATAACATTTTATATAACTTTGTTTCTTTCAATGCAAAATCATTCGAATATACTATGGCACCCCCTCCTTAGAAATATGATTATTACCATATTTAAAAAGAGGGAAGGTAAGTATATCGATAGTTGCAAAATATATTGATTATTTCTGCAAGTAGGAGTGACGACTCAGGACGTGTTTTAGAATTATTTAGGCTTCACCAAACATTCTTATAAATTGCTGTACTCTAAGCTTAAAGTTAACGTTACATAAATGTAGGAGACATCAGAGGGCTTGTCATTAAAACAAAAATGCAAATACATATGTTTAGAGAAGTAAAAACTCGTCTTAATTTTCCTAGTCGTTTTAAAACAGGGGATAAGAAGTGATTATAAATTCAAAATTTTAAATGGGTGTCAAAAGAACAAAGGATTCGATATGGAAACCAATTCATCTTATTACCTATAATAAATTCTCTTATCCCATTCGGAAGGGGCTAAATATAGCCAAACTATAAGGCAGGTATGCATGACAATAACTGCAAACAATAGTTGCGTTTATAATTTATCGCGCAGTGAATGCCTCTATTGCCACAGTGTTATTTGAACTATGGCATGCACGCATTAGTGAGATGCTGTGTAATGCCTGTCACCAGAGTTTCTTTGTGATTATTTTGGATGCTAGATCGTGCTCTCCATTCACTCTATACAAGAATGAATGCCAAAAGCAATTTACTCAAATTTTATTCACACACAAACGCACATACACACACACACACATACACACACACACACACACACACACACACACATATATATATATATATATTATATATATATATACACGCACGCGCGCACTCGCGCATGCATACACAGAAAATATTGTTAGACTTATATCTTTCTTCGCCTTTAAATTTTTCTGGTTAAGACCTGTCATCAAGGACTTACACACGTCTTCAAAATTAGAGGCATGTTTTTTAAGTTTTCAATATTCTTGCTAAATTTTGATCTGCTCAAAGAAGCCAACAACTGTAAAATTATAGGAAACATTGCATTATATATAACAGACACCGCCTTTTTCAGCAAAATATCCAGCTTCCCAGCAGAGATAAATATTCCACTATATTCTCTAATTTTTGGAACTACATTTTCTACAATGATTCGCCGAAGAAAGATTCTGCCAACGAAGGATTATCAGCATTATCTCTCGATCCGCTTGAAATAGCAGCAAAATTACTAATGACACATATTTCCTAACCCCCCCCCCCCCCATCAAGTAATAAAGAAGGATTTCATTACAAATTATCCATGAGATTCAATTAAAGAAATGGTCATGACTGCAATATCTGTTTTTTCTTATAAATCACTTAGACATGAATTTAACAATAGAAACTATTACTAACACCTTTAAAAGTATTTTATCCGTTACTGTCATAACAATAACATTCTTACTATCAAAGCATCAATAAAGACTACACTAACAGTTTATCAATAATCGATACCAACTGCAAACATTTATAGGAAAACTAACACCGCCATTATTAACTTAATTATTGAAGCATCAGTCTGAAAATCCTAATGTGTTTACTTACCTGACGTACACAAATAGATGCAAAATCAGCCCAGTACCGATGTCGATCTTCAATATGAAGGACGGGGGTGTGGGGCAATGAATAATGCAATAGGAAACACTGCTGTAAAAATGTGATTAGTATGACGGGAATAATATTGTAGGTCGGTTGAAGCAGGCCTGACTTGGGTCTAAACAATTACACATGCGTTTTTACTAATGGCTTTATCACAGCTGCTACTTGAAAGAACATTCATAGCCAGACGCACAAATAACCAGTAAATGTTAACATGGTAAGCTTACGTGGTTTTCGATTTACTAGAAAAAGTAGCCAAATCTCTTATGATATTTACCAACTTATTTATTCTTGCTGTCGGAAGTACGTTACATATGAATACCACTGGTGTGGTTTTACGTAGCAAGGCATTGAACATGGCAATGTTTGATAGGAGTTGAGTTGGTACTAAAATTAGAAATGTTTAGCGGTAGTCCCAACGAACCAGTAAGAGCCTCGCTTGATTGTTGCTTGTCCTGTTAGAAATAACATTTATTCAACCACTCAAATCACATATCTGCTGCTTCGTTTGATAAGATACATTGTATTATGTAGTCCTTGATATAAATAAAGAGGGCAGTACCGGTTAGATCGCCAAATATCAGCAGCACTACTGGTGATGTTATGTAAACACCAATTTATCGTCACTATATGCATAACTAATAACCGTCAATAATAAATAAGAGAAAAGTTACAACGTCTTATGAAAAGACAGGAAAGCTGAGAGAAATGTGGCTATCAAATACTTCGCCACAGCCGCAATTAACCAAAGTAAAATCTAGTTCGAACTACTTAATGTACATATAATTCACATTGGAATCAAATTGTAGCGTTACCACTTACACAGACAATGCGAATTGAATAATATACTTCAAAATAATTGTTCTTGAAAATAAGACTTGGAGTTCACAATATATCAACGTTTGAGAAAAAATTTGAAATTTTTCACAATCATAGAAATAGCAACCACATCCTCTTCCATTTCTCATTATGTTTACTTAGAAATGGAAGGGTTCATTAGGTAAATAACTACTAAACAGAAAATGGTAAAGGCAAATAACTAGATAGCATGATTGTAGCTGCCAGAAACATCTGCTAAGAAAATGGCTACCTGGGACTAAAAACAAAGGGGGCTGTCTTGGTACTAAACCCCGTCAAAGGCTTGTTTACAACAGCAAACACTTATATTTAAAGGGTTGCTCTATCTGCTAAAAATAACAACAGAATCACATTTAAAGTACACACTAAACATCATGGAAACAATTGATAAACTGGAAAATGTTATCCTGGATAGATATGTCCCAGAAACGTACAGGTTAATCATACATTGAACAATTCCGTTTATAGGTCTACGGTATCAGGTTTCACTCGGGGCTAAAGAACGACGATGACGACGGTGATATGACAACAACAGTAACAGCAGCAGCAGCAGCGGCAACAACAACATTGAAAACCACAACAGCAATAACAATAAAAACAACAATGTTGTGTGGAAGTCCACGTATCAGTCAGTTGTTGTGTAGTTTCCATTGTATGTGTGATTACGTCCAATTAGGAAGAAAAGTGTTTATTGTTCAGCAAAGCTAAAGCTGCCGAAGTCTGTGTGGCGGCATCGACAACAGTTGCCACAGCAGAGTGTATGCGTGTTTGATTGTGGATGTGTGTGTGTGTGTGTGGATGTGTGTGTACGTGCATGTATCTGTGTTTATGACAGTAGCGATGTATATATATGTATGAAGAGTATGTGTAGGTGTGTACGTATCGGAGGCGGTACATCAAAGCAAAACATCAAAGCTAAGAACTACACTAGTTGTAATTGAGAATCTGTTGAAATATTGAATTATGGTTGTTAAAATGATTGACTTCCGTTTCATCTGTTGCGAGACTTAAACAGCTTCAACATCATCATCATCATCATCATCATGAACAACAACTTAATCATCATCAGTAGCAGCAGCAACAGCAGCAGTAGAGGTGGCCGCAACAATAATATGAAGAGGATAATAACGAGAACTATTAAGATTATAATGAGCACAATGACGACGACGACTGCAATGACCATGATAATTACAATGATGATGGTGCACATGCTGCTGCTATATACGATGATGATGATGATCGTCATTATCATCATCATTATCATGGCGGTGGTGATGGTCATAATGATGACGATGATGGTGTTGATATTGAGCAGGAGTGGGAAAAGCAGAGGACAAAGGTAAAAAAAAGATGTATTATTAATAGCATCAGCGTTTACAGCACCAATACAATTAACAAAACGAAGGAACTAAGAAAACAATTGTAGGTATGGTGGTGGGTTGCCAAAATAATAACGCCAAGAAGAACAACATGAGAATGAATGCAATAACTGGAGCATGGCCATCTTTAAACAAACATAAGCGTCGACTTATTTCAGTCGTAAAGAAAGAATTCATTGCCTTGGATTTAAGACCGATCTATATTTTGGTCTTAAGTTCGATCAGGTGTGCTAGGATTGACGGTAAGAAGTCGTATAACTTACGGCAATGAGGAAGGAGAACATATTGAATAAATACGGTCTCCGATTTGCTAAATAATATCCTTTGCTGAGACAACTGTGTGAAGAGAAGGGACACCAAACATGGGATGTGTATGCGAAATGGGAGTTGTTTTGGGTTCGCTCTGAACAACTATACCAATAACCAAAACAGCTCAACACACACAAAGGGTCTATAGCCACTAGGTTAACACATTTCTCAAGGAAATGTGCATTTGAGGATGTTTAGACACCTATTTTTCCTTTTCAAAATGTCGAGCAACTAACTACATAGATATAACAGAGTCTTTTGTTGGTTGATGCGTTTTTGTGCAAAAATGCTTCTATGTATGAAGTGCGTACACACATACATACATACATGAATGCAAGTATGTATAACATGCAAGATGACATTGAAATATTCGGGATGATGAACAATCACAACACGAGATAACCGAGAGCTCCACTTCCCTAATTCTCTCGAGAACATTTTTATAGAACAGAGATACTCTGATATAAAACCCTTTGACCTTTCCTCTTGTAGTCGTTTAGTTAATTCAGTACTACCATCGTAAAAGAGAAGACACTTTTCTACACGCTTTCCTCTCCGTAATTGATCACTGGGCCGTTAATCATTATGTCTAATGAGTATATTACTGCGAAAATAAGCTGTATCTTAGGAGCTCAGAATTGAAAATCCTGGGAATGCATATGATATATTAAATACATGTATATTGTTTTTTTCTTCTTCTTTCTTAGTTTCAGCTCTAGGCTCTGGCCATGCTGGGGCACCACCGGCTTGCTACACTGTTATTATTGAAAGCCTCTTCTATTATGTGACATTCGGTGAATGAGGGAGTTTGATGGTGCTACCCTCATTTGCACCTACATCCACTTTGTGTAGGTATATCAGGCTCTTTGGGAGAATTTTAAAATACTGTGGGCCCCTGAAACCCAAGCTTTTCAAGTAAATGGTCGTGAAGTGTGATGGCATTGCTAGGATCTTTGACACTGTGCAGTGTCGACCCGTTCTGGCATTTGAGTAGCTTTCAATGCCAAAGTTTGGCACAATTCCTCCCAGGATCTTCCAAATGTATATTACTGCATACCTTTCCCACCTTCGCTCCAGGGAGTAGAGTCTTAGCTGTTTCAGCCTATACCAGTAGATGAGCTGTTGCAATGAAACGATCTTCTTTCTGAGGCTTCGATGTATCGCTTCAAGTTCCGCTGTTAATTTTACACTGTTGGATGACCATAGTCGGGAGCAGTAATCCAGGCATCTGAGGATGAATGTCCTTCAGAGGACCATCATGGTTTCCTTTTCTCTGGTTCTGAACGTTCTCAGAATCCATCCAGCCAATCGTCTGCACTTTATCGCCATCTTGGTAATGTGCACTTGGAACATCACTGATTTAGACTCTGGGGTTGTAATCTCCTGTGGACCAGTGTATCCTGTAAGTTTTATATTCAGTTTTGGACGCTGGTACCGCAGGGCTAGGAATTTTTTAACCACCATTACCTAAAATTGTTGGTGAGTAGTGCATGGTGTGTAGTCAAGTGTTGCTATTGTTTCTTCTTGTGTATACATACACACACGTGCGCGCAAACACACATTTGCACATACACATATGTATACACAAGTATATATACATATGTATAAACATACATATATACATACGTATATATATATATACATATATATATATATATATATATATATATATATATATATACTTGTTTTCGGTTAAACTACTTCTCTCACATTTCGTTCCTTTGTTTATCATTTTAATAATCATTAGCTTTATTAATACAGGGTATTCAAAAATCTCTCCGCAGTGAAGTTTTTGATGGCACCATCAGCAAAGAGAGATATTGCTTAAATATTGTAGGCCAACTCACTGAAATTTAAATCAATAATGCATACTTTCAGCAAAAAGGGACTTTGGCCACCAAGATCACCTGATTTAACACCGGCAGACTTTTATTTCTGGGGAGCAAGTAAAGGATCAGTGTACAAGAATCGCCTGAAAACCATTATTGAGCTAAAAGACGCAATCATAACTTTTACATTGTCCATACCGCGTCAGATTCTCCAAGATGTGTTTCATAATGTGTAGAAGAGTCAAATTATGCATTGAAAATGGACAACACTTTCAACCCCTCCTATAAAGTTTTTTTTAAAGTCTTGTAAAGTCTAATATATTCTCTTGTAGTCTTATACCATCTTAAACATATTTAATTTGCAATAAGATACTTACTGCGGAGAGACGTCTTGAACACCGTGTATTACATAACCGTTTAGTTCCTACCCTCTATGCATTTTTACCTACTCTTTCCCGCTCAACATTTTCTTTTCTTATTTATTCTCCCGATTTATTTTGCCACCTTTTTCCACTATGTACGTTTTCCTCAATTTATGCCTTCATTCATTTTTTGTCTCACTACACTGATGTTTCCCCATTTCCCTTCATTTTATTCTACTTCCACAAACCACTCTCACTTTTTTACATTCAAATCACACGCCAATCACTCGCAGCCTGTCACATTCACCGCACACTTGTCACACGTAATCATGTCCATCGCCTTATGCAAATACTCTCCTTTATACGAACACAATTTATCAACTCTTCCTCTCGTCTGAAGTCCCCCAACTACAACTGCAATCCTATCCAGCCCCTAATTTCTTCCATTTTCTCACCACTTTCTTTTATTGTTGTTGATCCGTGCCCTTTCAAAAATATGTTCCATGGCAGCTGTAAGGGTTTCTCTTGTGATATTCTTCTTCAAGTGCTCCAGTGTTTCTGGTTTGTTCACATAAGCCTTCTTGAGATACTCCCACAAGACGATTCTTTTTCCAAAATATTGCCTCCACAACTGTATTGTCTCTTTCGTGATGTGAACCATTGCCTCATCTTGCTGGAACCATAAATCAGGCTTATTGAGGCTTATTGCGAATGGTCACAGCGACAGCACTTTAATCATCGTCTTCAAATAAATAAGGCCCGATTATCTCATTCACCATAATTGCATAACATACTGTGCACTTTAAGCGGTGCAATTCTCTGTGGTACTCTCTGGGTTTAATTAATTGGATGCGTTGTGCAGGGCTATGTTTTTTTCCATAGTAATTTCGAGGACCAAGTCCATAAAATCCCGCAAAAGGAAAAAATGTCAATAAGTAAAATAATTCTCAAAGATAGCACCCCCTCAGTGACATTTGGGTCACTCGATACATACATAGGGAGATAGATACACACACACACACACACACACACACATATATATATATATATATATACATACATACATACATACACACACACACACACACACACACACACACACACACATATATATATATATATATATATATATATATATATATATATATATACATATATACATGTATGTATGTATGTTGTATGTATATATAAATATGCACACATATGCATCGATATAATTACATATATGTACATATACATACATATATTATATGAGGTTTCTTTTTGCAATTTCCGATTTGCGATTATTTTGTTTGTAAATCTGTTAAATTAGTGAATTAATTGTATCAAATAATGCAGAAGATTTTTGCAAGCGATTTAATTTCTGAAAGTACAATTATGTAATTAGTTTCGGAATTATTACGGACTAGAATCTTTACTTTCTGTGTGATGTAAAATTATTTTAATGATGATAAGCTTATTCAGTTTCATTGAGATTCGTACGTGCTGTCGACTTTCATTCGTAGAAATAAAAGGTGACGTGAATAGATTATATTGTTCGCATGTAGCGATTTAAAGCTGATCGAAATAGTGACATTGCTAGATACCAGTACGACAGTGAAAAAGAGGGAAAAAAGCTTTAGAAAACTAAACACGAATCTAGGGTGAATATCTATGCGAGTTTCCACCCGCCTCTAAACGAAGATCCAGCTGCATCAGTCTCTGCTCGGCTTCCTGAATTCTCTTTAGAATGAGTTTTATCTCTAGGTTTACTTTATATATATATATATATATATATATATATATATATATATATATATATATATATATATATATATATATATATATATATATGGGAGAATATACAAATAATAACAACAGACGAGGACAGGTGGTGTAAATAACAAAAGTATATATTAGTATGACGCTCGGGAATACGGAAAGTCTTTGACGTTTCGAGCTACGCTCTTCAACAGAAAGAATACGGAGACAAGGAGAAAAACACGGAGAAAAAAAATTGAATAGTGTTCAGTCAACGGTCAATCATAATAATGGCCGATCATAACAATGGCTGACGGGAAGTTAGAAATTCTTATTTCAGGAGAGCTAAGAAAGGGGGAGATAACAAACGGTGATCGGGTACGAGGGGCTGTGTGTGGGATGTAGAATGCTGGTGATCTTGACGTATGTAGTGTGAAAATGGAGAAGGGAGAAAGGGAGAAAGTAGTTGGTCAGTTGTAGTGTGTGCGTGGTGTGATGCGAGGGTATTGGTGTGGTGTGCGTGGTGTGATGCGAGGGTATTGGTGTGGTGTGATGTGAGGGTGTTGGGAGGTGGGGAAGGCATGGGTGGAGTGTGGGGTAGAGGTAGGGGTATGTGGGTAGGGTGGGGTATGTGGGTAGGGGTGGGTGGTGGGTGTAAGGAATTGGATGAGGCGGAGTGGGAAGGTAGAGTAGGATTGTGTTGGGGTGGGGTGGAATGAGCTTATGAGGGGGTGTTGACGAGGAGGGAGAAGGGGAAGGTGGATGTAAGAGAGGGTGAAGATGGGTATGGGAGGGGAGAGGAAGAGAGGAGAGAGGGTGGGTATAAGAGAGGGAAGGGGGATTGAGAGAGGGGGAAGGTGGGTATGGGGGGAGAAAGAGAGGAAGAGAAAGAGAGGAAGAGAAAGAGAGGAAGAGAAAGAGAGGAAGAGAAAGAGAGTGAGAGATAGGGAAGAGGGGTATGGTGGGGGAGAAAGTAAGGAAGAGAAAGAGAGTGAGAGAGAGGGGAAGAGAGTGAGAGAGTAAGGGTGAGAGAGTAAGAGAGTAAGAGTGTAGAGAGTAGGAGAGTAAGAGTGTAGAGAGTAAGAGTGAGAGAGGGGGGAGTACGAGAGAAGAGAGTGAGAGAGAGTAAGAGAGAGGAGAGAAAGAGTAGGGGTGAAGAGAAGTGGGAGTGGAGAGAAGTATGAAGAGAGGTGAAGAGACGTACAAAGAAGTAGGAGTCGGAGCAGGAGGTGGGGGAGGGGAGAGATGGGTGGTAGGAGGAAGGGGGGGGGGAGAGACAGGAGGAGGGGGTTAGATGAAGAGTGGAGGGGAGTTGAGCCCATGTGGCGCAAAGGAGCGAAGATAGAAGATTAATCCCTGTTCACGGCGCAAACGGGAGTCCGGATGGCCCCTGTGCATGGACAATCCAAACACAGACAGGTGTTGCCGCAAGGAGTGGCCGGCAGAACGGAAGTGGCGTGACACCGGGGTGTCATTGCCGACGTTGATATCTCGGAGGTGTTCCGCGAATCGGTCGGCCAGGCGGCGCCCCGTTTGTCCGATGTACAGGGATTGGCAGAAAGAGCAGGAGAGGCAATATATGATGTTGGTAGACGTGCAGGTGAACGAGTCGGTGATGCGATAGGGTCGGTGATGGGTGCTGGTGAGGAGGGTGGTGTTGGAGAGGTAAGGGCAAGTGCGTGGGCGGGAGCAGGGGAACGAGCCAGGTTGGGAGGTTGGGTTGGGGAAGAAGCTGTGGACCAAGAGGTCCCGTAGGTTGTGGGCTCGTTTGAAGGAGGGGAGGGGTCGATTAGGGAAGATGTGGGAGGTAGAGGTGTCGGACTGGAGGCGCCGAAAAGCTCGGAGAATGGAGCGTTGGAGGGGTAGGGTGGTGGGATGGTAGGTGAGGGGAAAAGGGAGGCGGGAAACGGCAGGGCGGGTTCGGGGGGAGAGAGCAGATGCACGGTCCACAGAACGTGCTCTGGCAAGGGCGGTGTGGATGGTGGTGGGTGGATATCCACGCAGGCTAAAGTGGTGAGCCATGAGTTGAGACTGAGTCTCAAAGTCATGGCTGTCGCTACAAAGTCTGCGTAGACGGAGGAATTGGGAATAGGGGATGGAAAGTTTTGTGTGTCTAGGGTGGGAGGAGGAGAAGTTGAGATAGGAGTGTGAGTCTGTGTGTTTGTAGTGGATGGAGGTGCTAAGGGCGGAGTGGAGGATGCTGACCGAAATGTCGAGAAAGGGGACGGAGGTGTCAGAGACAGTACAGGAGAAGTGGAGGGCAGGATGGAAAGATTGAACGAAAGAGAGGAACGAGTCAAGATGTTCGCGGGAGAGTGAGGTGGCACCGATACAGTCGTTGATATACCGACCGTATAGTTCGGGAGTGGGACCAGTGAAACTGGAGAATATTTGGGCCTCAACATAACCAACGAAGAGGTTCGCGTAGTTGGGGCCCATTCTCGTCCCCATGGCCACTCCCGAGAAATGCTGGTAGATATCTCCCGCGAACGAGAAGCAGTTGAGAGATAGGACAAGTTCGGATGTATATATATATATATATATATATATATATATACATATATATATATATATATATATATATATATATATATATATATATATATATATATATATATATATATATAGTATTAATGATGATTAGGAGAACGATACTTTTCCACACCTATAATTTTATTAAACAGTTGTTTACAGAAGACAATGATATAAATAACTTTTTAATAAAATTATAGATGTGAAAAGCTCCGTTCTCCTAATCATTATTAATACTACATATATATATATATATATATATATATATATATATATATATATATATATATATATATATATATATATATATATATATATATATATATATATATATATATATATATATATACACACATGTTCTTTCTTCCTCAATAACCTTCTTGTCTCAATGGTAGTTTATTGTATGCTATTTCTCTACACAGTAATGCAAGAGTACGAAACAGCGGATTGTGTCTCAGCATTGCAAATAAGCAATTTACTGTGTGTTTTTACACAGTGTTTTTACACAATTTTACACATTGCTACAGAGCATATGAATAAAACATAAGAATATTGATAAAAGTTAAAACTAAAGGAACATGATGTTGATGATAATGACGTGGACGACTAGGACAACGAAAACAATTGCTGCTGATGATGATGATGATCATACTGCCCCAGATATCCCAGCTGTCTGAACAAATTAAGTTTGATATTCTGCCCGTAGTGACTTGATTATTCTTATATAAAATTAATTCTTTCTTTCTAACTATATTTGTTCTAGTACTTTTCCTATTAAAAAAAAATATTACGTCATAACAAAACCAGAAGTGAATCCATATAATGTTATCACAAATAGAATCAATAACTTGCTTTGCCTCAAATATTATTTTACTATTTATAACACATTTTGTCTTTATCTATCTAGGTTTCTCTCGCTTTCATTATAAAATATTCTCTATTATTTGCGTAATATAATCATCTAATATGATATAAGTTAATAAGAATATATAAGTTTATTCTGATATGTAAACGTTGTAAAAGTGTTCATTATATACACTAGACGAAACATTTTCTTCAAAATTTTCCCTACAGTTTCTGCACAGATGTGTTAATGCAGACAAATATACTAATATAAACATACCAATATGCATTGACACACACACACACACACATACACACACATACACACACAAACACACACATACACACACACACACACGCGCACATGCACACAGAGCAAAGTAGAAGCCTACTTCTAAAAATAAGACATCTTCACAGATAACCCAACCAGGATCAGTGAAGTACTGAAGACCAATTCAAACGTGTGTTTGCTACCCGTTTGGTACGCAGACAAGTGAACGAACCAGTTGTTTTCTTCGCCGCCTCACCTACAGCCAGTGAGGCAGTTACTATAGGTTACTTCTACATAGGGGAAGAAGATATAATACCAGTGGTAGATGAGGTGGACAGAAACTCAGCTGCTGGCCCTGGTGGTTTCCCAGTAATCCTCCTCAAATCGTGTAAATGTGCCAGGGCAAAACCACAACATATTCTCTGCCTGAGTTTTCTTGTGCATGGCAAGCTACCAAGCAAACTGAGGGAGGGAATAATATGTCCAATCCATAAAGAAGGAAGTAGAGCTGATGCCAAATATTATAAGCTAATCTCTGACTTCACATAGCAGCAAAATCATGGAACGAATAGTCAGAGAGAAACTAATCACATTTCTGAAAGAAAACGACTTGCTGAGTGATAACCAGCATGGTTTTCGACCAGGTAGGGGCTGCCTAGCACACCTCCTGCAATACTATGAGTGGGTGTTGTAGCAGTTACTCGAGAACTCAAATGTGGACGTAATGTAACTTAACTTTGCAAACGCTTTTGATAAAGTTGATCATGATATGATATGCCACAAAACTGCGTGATCTGGGCATAGCTGGAAAACGTGGTGAGACGTTATATGAATGGTAAAAAGAAAAAAATAAATAAACAAATAGAAAGAAAAATAGAGAGAGAGTGAGGGAGGAAATTAAGGATTAGCATTAAGGATAAGATAAGGTATATATGAATATAGTGTATAAGAATATACTGTATAAGAATATAGCGTAGAAAAATAACCGAGAAGGTAAATAAATAAATATATAAGGGTAAATAAGGAGAGGGGAGGAGAAGGAGAAGAAGGTAAAGGAAGATACCGTAAAAAAAAATGAATTTCAAAGAGAATAGTAGGTGCCAAGTGGTATTCTTCTAGTCTGTAGGGGAGGGAATCTAATAGTAAGTGCTTGTGTCCGTTTTATGGCTAAAAACAGTGGCCGTAGAGATATTTTTAGCAACGAGGTTATTGGTGCGTAAGTAGTCGTGAATGGAGAACCAGTTGAATTTAAATTCATTTTAAGATTAACAGTTAGAATAAAATATTAGGGGATTTATTAGGTTAAGGTTTCAAAATATATTAAAGCATCAACATTTATCTTATAAAATGCTGAGGTAAGGTTGATAGAAGAGATACAGAGGGGTGTGTTAACAACCATGAAGTTTTGTATTTGAGTGTCATTCCTGGTGGTGGTGGGAGTGAATTTATATTTGGATTTATGGAAGAATTTAAAAGTGCGGAAGAATTTGTGTTTATACGTCGTGAACGCTTCGTTGAGTTTGTTTGGTCATGTTTGTACACTATATTCTTATACACATTTTATCCTTGTTTTATCGCAACGTAGCGTTACACAAACTCAGAATTGTTAGATATGGCGGAATTTCGTAACAAATGATCGACAGCGTGGTCGTAATGCATGGAAAGAAATATACATTTTAGCAACACACATTAAATTTGTTAATAAACTGAAGGAACTTTGTTGCCCAGGAATGTAGAGGGTGTATATATATAAAAAAAAAAAAAAACAGGGCAAGCAATGTCTTACTTTGATATCAAAGAACGAAATCTAGACAAGTTCAGAATTAAGTGACAAGGAAAGAGTTCCAAAATTCATCATTATGAAGAAAGGAAATTAATTATGCAGCAAATCCATGTGATCCTGTCCGAAAGTTACAATGTACGAAAGTTTTATTCAATTTCATGGACATCAATATTCACCGTGAATGGGAATTATAAAGGCGGAACTGAGAAATAGGTGGATTTTGACCTCGAAAAACGCAAAAACGAAACCTCTTCCTAAATGAAAAGAATGCGCACCAGATTAAATACGACATGTGCACACACAGACACATATATCATTATGTATATATATATATA
>NC_142934.1:94746078-94761078 GCF_046866305.1 Octopus bimaculoides | reverse complement strand
CAAATTCATTGACGCCAGTGACAACCCAATGGCATTTCCGGTGAGCTGGCAGAATCGTTAGCACGCTGGACGAAATGCTTAGCAGTATTTCGTCTGCCGCTACGTTATGAGTTCAAATTCCGCCGAGGTTGACTTTGCCGTTCATCCTTTTCGGGATCGATTAAATAAGTACCAGTTACGCACTGGGCTCGATGTAATCGACTTAATCCTTTTGTCTGTCCTTGTTTGTCCCTTCTATGGTTAGCCCACCCGTGGGCAATAAAGAAATAAATTATAACAAATCAAAAACTATATTTTTCGAAGTCGCTTTTATTCCTTAAAACAGTAAACATTAATTTTACGGAAAATTTCGATATTTTAAGATATTTTCACATTGTAAGTTGGCTAGTTGACAGAATCTTCAGCTCGTTTTGAGTTCAAATTTCGCCAAGGTCATTAATTCTTTTGAGGTCGATAAAATATGTACTGGAGTCGATATGAAAAACCACTGACCTTGTGCTAAATTTGGAAATCGTTAAATTAAGGCGATGAGCTGCCACAATCGTCAGCACACCGAGCAAACTGCTTAGAGGCACTTTGTCCATATTTACGTTCGGGGCTCGAATTCCGTGGAGGTTGATTTTGCCTTTCATCCTTTCGGGGTTGAACAGTGAGCTCGATGACAGCGATTTACCTCCTCCCTCAAACATGCTGGCATTGTGCTCAAGGAGATTTAGAAAAAGAAATATAATCTCTTTAATTCACCACTCAAGAATCTTTTTTAATCCACTGCTCCAGTAATTTAGTTAGGAGCTTCCTGATACCAATATAGAAGCTTGTCTAAAAATCCCATAATTACCATAATTTCCATCCAGTCAAGGATACCAATGCGTGCTTAAATAATATCGCTTTCAAAATTGCATGCTGCAACAGTAACAATCAATGCCCCCTACAGAAACACCTGTAGCAATCGAAATCCTACCAACTAAACCAATGAGAGGATAATGCCTATCGAATACTGAGATCTATAGAGCTAGACACGCAAGATCTAATGGTATCACAAGACATTATACGGACATAATGGCCAATGATTTTAAGTGATGATACAGCATATAAAGTCTATCACTTATAAGGACGGATGAAACACCGCTTTATCTTTATTATTAATAGTATTTTTTTAAATATATGATTTAGGTGGAATATTTATTTCTTTATCGCGATCAGAGGGATAAACATTGAGGGGACAAACAAGGACAGATAAAGGGATTAAGTCAATTACATCTACCCCAGTGTGTATCTGGTACATATTTTAGCGACCGCGAAAGGATGAAAAGTAAAGTCGACCTCGGCGGAATTTGAGCTCAGAACACAAAGACAGACGAAATACCGCTAAGCATTTCGCCTGGCGTGCTAACGTTTCTGCTAGCTCACCGTCTTGATTTAAGTGGAATATTAATAGTGTTGAATGACAGGTGTCGGATGCCTTCCATCTCAATCGAAACTCGTAATTAATAATCAAAGGCGCTGCTGAAGTAGACATTTTCACCCTTATAATCTTACAGATAGATTCGTTTCTAATTTTGATGTTGGTGCTCTAGAAGTTTTATGAGAAGCAAACTAAATATCCTTTATTCCATATGCTAAAATATTGGTAGATATGCTAATAATGTTCAGGCAACTTATGATTTTCTCTCTGGTGGAGTGGTATCGGTGCTGGCAGTGGTGGTCATGTTCAGTTTGTTGGTGTATAATTTATTAGGGATCATGTGAGATGGATACTAGAGTAAGGATTGGTAGTGGACTGGTGAATAAAGAAACTAATGATATTCGCGATACAACTATTTTAAATATGGTGACAGCTTTGGTGGGACGAATAAAAATTCTAAGATGGATATCATTACATGAGGATAATATTACTGTTCAGCTTGATTGTTTCAATGAAAATCATTTAAAATTAAAATTCAATACAGGTTACACGTTTGGGGAAATCTCATATATAACATATCAGAGAATCTTTTTGTTTGATAGTGCTGCTTGTGTAAAAGTCCTAAATTTGGCACTCTGTAGTATTAAACCATTCCCAAATATTTAGATACGCAAAGTTTGGAGTATCAAGCTGGTTAACGAACCAGAAAGAGCATCTAAATTTTCAATGAAAAAAATTCTCATATGCTGGATAAATTCGTATAATCTCTCCGAAAAGAAAGAATGCCCACATGTGCATTGAGATGTTAGATGAGATAGTTTGACCGTTTAAATAGAAAACATGATGTCAACGTATGTTGTCCACACTAAGCTATTAAATGATTCAGAAATTATACCATAGAAAATTATTCCTATTTGAAGGACAATAATGCAAATGCTACACAAGTCCCTCGTGGAAAGATGCATTGACAAACTAGGACATTATTCTTTACAACATTAAGCAAATGTTTAGCATGGCATTCTCAACAAATCCGCATTTGATTTTCATTTCAAAATTTAGAATAAACTTGGACATCGTCATAATCACCAACACCCGCAACACACTCATCAGAGTTGTCATCATCGTCGACATCATCATCAGCATCATCGTCGACATCATTATCAGCATCATCATCATCATCATCATCATCATCATCATCATCATCATCATCATCATCATCATCATCATCATCACTATCATCGTCATCCTAATCAGCCTTGGAGTTACCGTTGCAATGATCGTTGCCTACATCATATTTGCCAGTAGCGACAGGATAAGTATCCTAATAATGATGATAAAGTTGAAAATGATGATGATTATAATAAAAACAGTAACTATCATACATATAGCCATAATGCCCTTAATAATAATAACAATATTAAAAGTAATAATAATAATAATAATAATAATAATAATAATAATAATAATAATAATAATAATAATAATAATAATAATAATAATAATAATAACCGCCGTTATAATAATGTTCTATGGAAATTATTTTCTGATCAAATGGCTCTAATGGACAAAGCGAATTTCTGAGCAAACATTCGTTGACAATGTTCATAGAGAGAGAAAAATGCACCAAATTTCACTCTCTTTATTTCTCGCTCACTGTCTCCTTCTCTCTTTCTCCCATCGCTCTCTCTCTCTCTCTCTCTCTCTCTCTCTCTCTCTCTCTCTCTCTCTCATTTGTCTCTCTTACTCTCTCTCTCTCTCTCTCTCTCTGCGTACTGTGGTTGCTGCAATGGAGAGATAGGAGGAATCAGAACATCACAATGTGACAATGTATTTGAATATCAATAATTTATCATTGACGATACCGATTTGCCAATAAAGTAAGCTTGATGCAATTAAATTTGCTATTTAACCATTAGTATAACATTCTACTTGCTTCGCAGTCTGTGCATACAAGAGATTATCTAGCGGTAAGAGGTAGAATGGATGAAGAAGTGGACGAAAATTATAGGTGATTCTAAATTTCTGTAAATGTATTTAATCGGAAAGCCAATATTTGCAATATTAATGTCATTCTCAAAGACACACATGCATGATGCTCTCATATAAAACTATATACCTATTCAATACAGAATCGGATGCATACATACGGACGTACGTAGATACATGTTAACGGGTGTGTTCGTGTATACACACACATATATATATGTTTTTGTGTGCGTATGTGTATGTATCTATGTACATATATGGTTTACATAAGCATTTCTGAATATATTTACATACACGCCTACATCTGATTTGGCACCCATGGATATGCCTGTATGTACATGCTTGCACCGTTTCAATGATTGTTGCATAGGTGCGTGTGTACATGTAAGTGTGCGCATACCCATACACTGCGCATATATAAGTGTTCATAAATTTATACAGCCATTTACACTCATCCAGGTAGATGTTTCTCTTTGTAAATTTGTATGTCATCTATATATATATATATATATATATATATATAATTTTCTGTCACGGGTCAATACATTATATATATATACATATATATGTGTGTGTGTCTGTGTGCGACTGTGTGTATGTATGTATGCATGTATGTATGTATGTATGCATGTATGTATGTATGTATGTATGTATGTATGCATGTATGTATGTATGTATGTATGTATGTCTGTATGTATACATATTATGTGTTCGGACTTTTTCGGCACAGGGACCAACCAGACTCTCGCCTTCGCCGTGAACAGAAATTAATCTTTTACCGTCGTTCCTTTGCGTCTGTGGGCTCAGCTCGCTACCTCCCTTCATTTGAAACCAACCCCACACGGATTGCGACACACCTCACACATATACACACGTTCATACACATACTCACGCACAAAAAACACCAATACACACACACACACACACACACTCACAACACGGACATCCTTCCACACAACACATACACTAGTTTATTTGTACACATACACAAACACCCAGACCAATGCGTTTGCATACACGAATGATAACTGTACACATGCGTAAACACGCTAATATGTACATCCTCATACACACGAGTACGTGTGTCGCATTCACTACTTATAATGTATGCACTGCATCATTTACACACAAACGCGCACACAGCTCCACGTATTTTTCAGCTCGGCCACACATACACAGTCACCCACATTCATACATACACACTCACACATACAATCCTCACATTCACTTATGCGCGCGAGAGCAAATTAGTTCGGCCGAGTCACCATTATTATCTCCCTTTCGTTCAATCTCTTTCTTCTGGCTATTTCAAAATGTTGAACCGTTAAATCCCTACACAATATTTTCTCTCTCCTTATATTTTTATATTGTTTTTTTCATTTTCTCTCCTTTTCATTCTTCTTGATCCTTTCTGCAGAAGAGCGTAGGCTTGAAACGTAAAAGACTTCCATTCTTCCCGAGCGTTTGTTGTTCCTACATCTGTCTTCGTCTTTTGTTTTCAGTAAATTTGAACTATCTATCTATCTATCTATCTATCTATCTATCTATCTATCTATCTATCTATCTATCCATCTATATATCTATCTATCTATCTATCTATCTATCTATCTATCTATCTATCTATCTATATATCTATCTATCTATCTATCTATCTATCTATCTATCTATCTATCTTTCTGTCTGTCTGTCTGTCTATCTATTTATCTATCTATATATATATATAATTATAAGCTCTGGTAATTAGTCATATATTAATATATTAATTAATATCGATTAATTATCAGGAAGCCAGCACATTTAAAGAATCAAAAGGATTCAGAAATATTATCTGCAATCTCAGGGGATTAAGGTACATTTTAAAAAATGACGTCGACCACTAACGTGGACAATTAATGCGCTAGAAATAGATCACATCTTGTGTCTATTAAGACCTAAAAAGTTCTCAACATGAAATATAGCAGCATACCAAAAACGTGAGCGGGCAAGACATTTAAAATCACGTAAAAAAATCATTATTAAACGGGAACCAGGTTTCGGATTTAACAAATTCTTACCATTTGTCTATTCCTCATCAGCCTGATTTGTAATGTAACAGCAATTATCAGAATCGTATACATAGTTGCCCACCGCCATGGGTGCGCGTGCATATGGTTCTGCTAATTACAGCTTAATGGTAAAATTCAAAAGTCTTCGTTTTGGCGCGCTAATTCCAGGAATATATCCGCAGAAAATATTTACTGCGTCGAATATATTCAGTATGAGAACATGAGTAATGGGTAAATATTATTATAAGATCTGGTAATTAGTCATATATTAATATATTAATTAATATCGTTTAATTATCAGGGGGCCAGCACATTTAAAGAATCCAAAGGATTCAGAAATATTATCTGCAATCTCAGGGGATTAAGGTACATTTTAAAAAATAACGTCGACCACTAACGTGGACAATTAATGCGCTTGGCCCCCTGATAATTAATCGATATTAATTAATATATTAATATATGACTAATTACCAGATCTTATAATAATATTTACCCATTACTCATGTTCTCATACTGAATATATTCGACGCAGTAAATATTTTCTGCGGATATATTCCTGGAATTAGCGCGCCAAAACGAAGACTTTTGAATTTTACCATTAAGCTGTAATTAGCAGAACCATATGCACGCGCACCCATGGCGGTGGGCAACTATGTATACGATTCTGATAATTGCTGTTACATTACAAATCAGGCTGATGAGGAATAGACAAATGGTAAGAATTTGTTAAATCCGAAACCTGGTTCCCGTTTAATAATGATTTTTTTACGTGATTTTAAATGTCTTGCCCGCTCACGTTTTTGGTATGCTGCTATATTTCATGTTGAGAACTGTTTAGGTCTTAATAGACACAATATTCTATTTCTAGCGCATTAATTATCCACGTTAGTGGTCGACGTTATTTTTTAAAATATATATATATATATATATATATATATATATATATCGTACGATCTCTCTTGTTTATAAGTCTTTCTCTTTCAGTGAATAAATGTCATTCGCACACATTCTGAATAGTCTGCATTCTTCACGACTTGAAAAAGATGACCCCTTTGCCGTGGTCTAGAGAGTATCCGCTGCGGGTCATTTGAAATATTCGATGCAAGATGAAACTGAAACTGACTTCCACAGCGCAGATGGTTGCTTCTGCTGCGCCTTCGTACCCACCAGCCCCATGTAGCATGTCCTTTTCCAACAGTTCAACCGTTGAGATTATAAATCGTCATTCTCTTATACATATTGTGTCCCCGATATTACGTCTCTAATACATATAAGGGCTCGGATTTCGCAAATCAATGGCGAGAAATGTGTAAATCTATATAAAGCTGGCACAAAACTATACTTCTCTTACCTTATTTTTATTTTTATTTCAAAACGTATCAATATATAACGAAATATCAACTCCCTATGCAGGTGATATAATTAAATCGGTTTGAAAGATTCATGCGCCTGTTGTTGGCGTTCTACCAATGTTTAACTTTTTACCTAGCTTTAGGGAATACTCAAAAAAATAATTAACCCACTCGGATATTAAATACTAATATATGCCCAACAAGCATTTTTTTATTATTATTTCAGAAAAGACAATCAGTTAAAACTTCATTTTTAACTTTCTCTGCAACTATGAGAGCATTAAAAGATTGTACAGTCGAAGTGTCGTTCAGACAGTTTGATGTATATTCTTAAAATCAAAATATATACATGTGAAAGTACCAAAAGAAGAGATAAATTTTAATAATGATTGAGTTAACTAATTAAGACCGAGAAATGATTGAATAAAAGAATAATATTCAGTTATAGATAGATCTAAAGAGAAATACAAAAAGTTGAACGTTAGTGTAATTATCACAATTATATTTCAATTTATATTAGTGAACAATTCGGCTGCTTCAAACGATTGGTCATGAAATATGTGCCAATGAATATCAAGTGTCGTTGATGAATTATTATGCAAATTTTAAGAAGAGTATGGTAATCATATTTTGATTAAATTTTAGAGTCTCTCATTTCTTACTAATGTTTCATATAATTTTAGTCAATCCTATTGCGATATGTCCTTTCATAATAGATCTGAAAGTCAGTTATAGAAATCCTGGTGCATGAGTCATTAAGAAACAAGGAGCTTAGCTGTAGAGAGAAATAATTATTATTTGCAATAATATATATTTTGTTGAATATTGAATAAATCTCAGCGAAAAATACAGTATTCTCAAAGATAATATCAACAAAGCAACACATTAAATTACCAACTATGACGAAGGAAAAGAAATGAAATGTTATTGAATGTATTGTTATAAAAAATAAAGGCTCTGGGACAAAGTATTAATACAGTGATGCCAAAACTTAATAACAAACCAATTAAGAAGATGAAATGTTATATATGAAGCTATTTATTAATTATAAGCAAGCATTGTCTTCCGTAAATCTGGGGATACGATACACGTGGGAACGAGAATCCATGCGAATGAATCCAAAACAGCGAGCTACCATTTAGTAGACTACCACTAAATACAAGTTAGCTTATTTGTAGTTTTACATTATCAAGCGACTATAGTGTAGAGGTAGTAGCAAAACATTTAATGACAATTTCCTTTATGAACAATCGATCTTAAAAATAAACACATAGCTGTAAAAGACTATTTATTGTTCAAAAATGTAACACGCTTAATGAATACATTTTCCAAAATGGCGGAATATAGACATGAATTGTTTAATTCTGCAAGGAACACAGGCAAAAGGCTGATCTTCTTCATAGAATAAATGAGCGGGTGTATATTCCTGACGAATTAAGCAGAGTAATAAATGAAATACAACGGAATGAGCGAGTGAGTGTGGTAAGGTACTATAAAACGAAGTGTCAATCTGCACAGTCTTTGGTTGTGCTTTGCATTCCATAATGATATGCATAATTGTAAAATGTCCCATTGGTACTTATCGTAAACCCATTCCAACCACCGTCATAACAGTCGCTCGGTTTGCTAGAAATAGCAGTTACATTATATCAAATATTCTTTATCATCTAAATTTAGGAAAAGGAAATCTTCAAAAATGTAATCCCACTCAAAACGAAATAAGAGAGGTTCCCCCTGCATCAAATGCTTTGCTCAGTTTCAGCGATAGACTATTACAAATTTAAACGAGACCGACATCTGCTTTATTATATGAAGACTATTTCCACTTATAAGAAACAAACAATTCCGATTCATTTATGTCCTAAACAGGAGATATATTTCGTATCTCATCCGCATTCCTAAAGACAACTTGAAATAGCACTGCTGTATGAATTTCGGTGATAAAATGGGTAAAGAATACTGACCATTGTTTAACGAGTGCGTTTCTTGCAACGATGGGGAAGAATTCAATCAGTGGATTACTTCCTCATCAGTAATGAAATTTGAGAAATAAAACAGTAAGACATGGGAAACATTTGAACGGGGTAGCGACTCTCAGCCACCAGGCTACTTAAAAGGCCCTGAATATTACTGTCTGAATGTTGTTGTTTTTGTAAAGCGAAAAAGAAGACAAAAAATGAGAAACGGAAAATGTAACACCATTGAATTTATTTTTACGTTTTACATTCTCGAACTGTCATTGAAATATGGACAACATGTACGGCAAAACTCACAGCTCCCACATCTGTAAAGTGTTAAGCAATAGAAATAGCTTTTATATCTATGGTTGTTAAACCACGGAAACATGAGTTTTATTATTGTCATTCTTTTACCATTTGTTTTTAGTTTTAATGCTTTCCAATTCTTCAAGTCTGTCACTACAGTATGATTACGGGTGGGAAGTAGTGACCTAAAGAGAAGATGACAGAAAGAACACCAACCCTACTCCGTAACACAAAAAGCATTTCAAAGAAATAAACAAGATTCGTGGAAGTATTTACAGCAGAGCTGGATTGTGATTAGTGAACGTTATGACATATTCTTTTATAGTTTACTTCTCCACCATCTACAAACCGTCAGATATTTCCATCTTGATCACGAAAAGTAATGTTTCTTTATACAAACTTGGCTCTTGACCAACTTACTGTTCTACAGTTTGATGACAGTTTGAATATGAAAGAAAGGTCATTGGGGACATTACATTCCCTTCTCACTCTTTCTTAAGTGTTTTACATTTTATGTGATAGCGTTTCCTTCATGCGTATATTTCCTCTCTTTTCTTCACCGTAAATATATATATATATATATATATATATATATATATATATATATATACACATATACATACACACACACGTATATATATGCATTCATACATACATAAGCATATACACATATGCATATGTGCGCGCGCGTGTGTATGTGTGTGTGTGTGTGTGTGTGTGTGAGGTATTTCTTTCAAACTATTTCTCTTCTCCTAAAAGAACTACTTTTGAAACTCTCTCTAAAATCCATTCTATTTTCTTTTTCTTTTTTTTTCAGTACTGCAGGGTCTCCATAGTAAATTTCTCCGTTGAGTTCTGATACCTCTTATTGGCCAACGTTTCAGTTTTAATTGAACTCAGGACCAAAACGAAAAGCGGCACCTTAATTATGATATAATAGAATCCTGAAAAAGAAGAGTTGAAAATAAGAGGTAAAATGTCAGATGCTGAGGTGAGATGTTGAATATTATTGCATTTATCTGGAAAACATTGGTAATCAAAATTTTGACAAACGTAATATCTGCGAAAATATTTTGTTGGATAAATTATTTGGTTTATTTATGAGTTGTATTGATCGAGAAATTTGTAGCTTTTAGAAGTGATAGACGTGAGTAAAAGCAATAGATACAGATTGTCAAAGTAGTTTTTAATTCAATTATCAAACTATAACGTACGGAAGAATACTAACAGCAGAAACAGCAGCGACCGCAGTAGTAACAGAAGCATTTACATTATTAACCACGTTAACTTGAAGAGAACTGAGAGATACAAAACAATTTTAAACATGGTACATTTAAAGCCATGCTGGGTAGACACATGTACGTGATACAAATGCGAGGCGTGGGTGGAGTTGACGGATATGCAACATATGACAGAAACAATTGAAAATTTTCAAATTACGTAAATGTTAAGAATAATTTCAGAATTTACACTAAATACTCAATTATTGTATTAAAAATTTTTTATTTATATATAAATTAGAGCACATACTTCCATTGATGACTGTCAGCGTTCACTTTGTTGTGTTCGTCTATTGTTGACATCTTGAGATTTCACATTTGAGCTTCGGCTTTAATATAATAAAGATGCTGAAGACAGGAGTGATGACAAACGAAAGGAGTTATTGATTTTTTCCTTTCATAAAGATGAAACAAATATATGTAAAGAAAGAAGTAAACAAAAGCGCGTTCGTATTTGTTCCGCCAGATTTAAAAGAATATAAAAGATCCTTCAGTTTTTGCTATTGTGAGATTTGAACCATTCACGTTTGAATTCATGAACGGACGCGTGCGCACACACACATATGTATGTGTATATATATATATATATATATATATATATATATATATATATATATATGTACGCATGTAGGCATGTGTGTATGTATATATATATATATATATATATATATATATATATATATATATATATATATATACACATACATACAAGATAAACAAGAGTGAAAAAACTACAGAAGGCTTGTGTTACATGGTTAAAGTATATATTTACATTGTTATGTCAGAAAAATGTTATTTTGGGTATGTAAACATTGTATTTGGAGAAATAACCGGTTTCGTGTTGTCTTTTCAAATTTCTCTACTTGTCTCGTAAATGGTCTTCGCTCCCGTGTGTAAAAAAGAGTTCTAGATAGGGGGAGGTAATCAGGGATTTCTTCCGGTATAAGGGAGGTAATCGAATTGTAGGAGGTGGTATATTTTGATTAATTTACCATGGTTTGGTTTAGAAGGAATAGTATGTTAGGTTTTGTTCTATATTTTTTTCTCTGAGGTGAATTTCCTTATTTAATAGTGTTAGCAATGGTTAAGATTGGGTTTATATTTTTGAATGAAGGTTTCCTTATTTAATCTAATTTGTGTTGGTGTTCCAATGGTACATTGATAGAAAGGAAAGATTATAAATGGTGGTAGCATTTGTTTTGCGCATTTCTCAATATGTTCACTAAAGGGTATCATTCGGTATTCTGGGAATGCAATCTGCTGTCGATGCAGAGTGCATCTCCGTCTGAGCGATAATCCTGTGGACCCTATGTAGTTTTCGTGGCAGCCCGAGCATCTTATAACA
The DNA here is from genome assembly GCF_046866305.1 of Octopus bimaculoides. Classification (NCBI taxonomy): domain Eukaryota; kingdom Metazoa; phylum Mollusca; class Cephalopoda; order Octopoda; family Octopodidae; genus Octopus; species Octopus bimaculoides. Next base: position 94,749,401 of record NC_142934.1, on the reverse strand, counting down.
TTAATAAGGTTTTCTGAGGCACAAGTAAAGTCAGATTTTTGTCCCTCTTTGCAGAAGAATTCTGAAACACTCAATCCAGTGTAGAAGTTTTCCACGGATTCCAACATTTGCCAAATTTGAGGTCGAACGCTTTACTGAAGTCAAGATATATGACATCAGAGTTCGGACCTGTTCCCAAGGCTTTAAGTATATCTTCAATGTGGTGTAAGAGCTGTGTTAGGCAGTCCCTGCCACAGCGAAAGCCATGCTGATTTGCATACATGTAAGTCATAATGACCATAAAAATATGATCTATAAAAATATAAAATAAGAGAACCCAAATTTTGAGGATGAATATCTCTCCATGCTGTATATCGTTTTATAAACACACACACACACACACACACACACACACGCACACACACACACACGCACACACACACACACACACACACACACACACACATATATATATATATATATATATATATATATATATATATAAATATATATCTCCATATATATATGCGTACATACATATATGTATATATGTATAGAAATGAATGCATATATATATATCAATATACACCCTAATTGTTTAAATGCATGTACATACGTATGTGTAGTTATAAAATGGATCTATTACACGATATTATGACATACACCACAAGATATAATTAGATTTGAAAGTACTAGAGGAAAATTTGAGTAAAATTCCTCAAAAATAGAAGATACAATTATAGAAACCATACATATATCACGCTATAATGATGGAATTAACTGTGAAACACACAAGAGAAAAATTAACATATGTTTGTTGACATCTAAATTATACACCAATCGTTGGAAATTTGACCGCACCAGTCAGATCAGCGGGTGACTAATGGTCAAAGAATATTTGATAGTTGATAAGAAGCTACAAGCAACGACGAATATGTTCAATTCAATTACTGGTAATAAGACTGCAAGTATCTAGAAACGTCGGTTTTATATCGATTTAGAAATTCTAATGTACCAAACCAACTGTAAGAGTCGAAACGGAAACGAAGTCATGTATTTAATGAAACGCGCATAAACACATTCAAACCACACTTCCTTCGCTATTTTTGTCTCCAATTCCTCCCTCTCCCTGGCTTTCTTTCTTGTTCTTCTTTCTCTCTACTAATACATATACATATTTGAAGTTATGTGTATTTCTGTGCGCATGTGTATATACATGTGTGTGTGTGTGTGTGTGTGTGTGTGTGTGTGTGTGTGCGTGCGTGCGTGCGTGCGGCCGTTTGTCTTGAGAAGAGATGAAAGTGTAGTAAATAATTTCAAACATATTTTGTTGGTTGGTAACCAACGATGTTCTGTTGGCTTTAAATATTTCGATGCACATGCGAATATTTTGCAAACTGCTTCTCATCTTTAATTGATTGATGAATTACAAACATAACACAAAATTATAAATCAACAAAATTCTGCATCTAAATATATAGGCTCTACTTTGCCTACTGTGTGAGTTGTTTTGTTTTAATAAAGTTTGAAGATTTCTCAATGATTCATGACAATATGTGCTCTACATAGGAGAAGAGCGAGCGTGTGAGAGCCAGAGAGAGGGTAGATGTGACAGGGAGTGACAGACCGTGGGTTTCTGAGGAACACCCTATCGTGCGCATGTGTTGGTGAGTGTGTATGACTATGCAATTTTGAATGTGTGCGTGCATGATTGTTTCTTTAGGTATGTTCGCGTCTTGTGTGCATATGCTTATACAGCTGCAAAATATTGCACCATGTCTTGGTTCCGTTATGTCAAAAGTAATGCAGGAATTCGATAAACACATAGACCTCAATAAAACAAGTAGCAGACAATAATTAGTTCCGTGGTGGATATGATCGACTAAATCTTTTGAAGTTTGCACCATAGCATGACCGCAGTACACTGAATGGATGGACTAATACAATATAATCATAAAATAATTGCTGTGGCTTCAATGAAATATTAGTTGCCTGATTGGCATGTATTCCACAAGGCTTTCAAAATTCTCACATAAATATTTGCATATGTTGATATTTATATATATATATATATATATATATATATATATATATATATATATATATATATATATATATGTATATATATATATATATATATATATATATATATATATATATATATAGAGAGAGAGAGAGAGAGAGAGAGAGAGAGAGAGAGACAGACAGGCAGACAGACAAACAGACAGACAGATAAATAGAGAGATAGAGAGATAGAGAGATAGAGAGATAGATAGATAGATAGATAGATAGATAGATAGATAGATAGATAGATAAAGAGCTACACAAATCAAGTCACCTATTATACACTAACAATATCGATTTTTTTATATAATCAATAGTTATTTATCAAATTTGAGTAAGGTCATCTTTTCTAAAGATCAGAAGACACCTCTCAGTATACAACCAACAATGCCTTTATGCATACAAGTGGAATAAAATAGAAATAAGGACGTATTTTTATACGAATTATATTACCATTAGAGGGATAAAATAATTATATTAATTGTTGAGTATGAATATGAAATTCCTCAACGAATGCATTCGATTTTAGTTAGATGCTACGATATAATTACTAATATATATATATACATATCTATATATATTAGTAAATATACGTACACACACATACACGCTCACACACGCATGTATATATATATATATATATATATATATATATATATATATATATATATATATATATATATATATATATATACATATATATATATATATATATATATATATATATATATATATATATATATATATATATATATATATATGTATATATATATAATACCATAAAAGGCATTAGCGTCTGTTCCTAATTCAATACGTGGCGAGGCACTTAGTTGACCCCTAATTATAATTATGTATATAATTACAGAATATTATATATATATATATATATATATATATATATATATATATATATATATATATATATACACATTCACATAAATACATACATATAGTCATAGCTAATAATTATCCTTTAATGTTACGGTTTTCAGTAATTAAACATCACTTGAAATCCCAACAGCAAATCATACAATTGGTATATTTTATTATTATTTTTATAGCTATTATTATTAGCAGTATTACTATCACAAATTCCTTCGAAGTCGAGACTTTGCTTTCTATCGTTTCGGAAATGAAGTACGAGCTGAGCATCCCCACCCCTCACATTTCATGGCCATGTACCAAATTAATATAGGGTTATTATTACCTCCGCCTTCGCTATGTATAGTGTTTTCAGTCGTGTTTGTTTGTTGTCCCGTGGACAAGATATCTCGTGAATC
>NC_142934.1:94688578-94738578 GCF_046866305.1 Octopus bimaculoides | reverse complement strand
TAATAATAATAATAATAATAATAATAATAATAATAATAATAAGTTACATGGATGATTTAAAGCTCTTTGCAAAAAATGACCAACAGCTCAAAGGCCTACTAGCGATTGTTAAACAATTCAGTGATGACATCAGGATGCAATTTGGCCTTGATAAATGTGCAAAAGCTACCTTTATCAAAGGAAAAATGACAAATACATCTAATGTGAACCTTGACCAGCAAAATGTCATAAAAGAGTTAGAACCAGCGGAGAGCTACAAATACCTAGGGGTAATTGAAGGGGACAGTATCAAGCACTCAGTGATAAGGGAAAGGATCAGAAGAGAATGTTATCGCAGGGTGAGAGCAATACTGAAGATAGAGCTGAACGCGAGGAACAGGATCGAAGCTATCAATGCTCTAGCCATACCAGTCGTGACTTACAGTTTCAATATCGTTAACTTGTCAATTACTGAAATATGTAATGTTGACAGAAAAATACGAAAACTGTTGACAATGCATAGAATGCACCACCCTAAGGCAGATATAGAACGTCTTTATCTGCCAAGAAAAGAGGGAGGACGAGGACTTCTACAGCTGGCATTATCAATGAAGGTAGCCACAATTGGCCTAGACACCTATCTGAAAAACTCTGAGGACTGGATGCTAAAACTTCTCTTAAAACATGAAAGCAAGAAAGCATCTTACTCAGTAACAAATCAGGCAAAGGAATATCTAAGTGAACTCCAATTGCAACAAATTCAAGAATTAGACGAACTAGAAACACCTGCAGAAAAAGCTAAGCGCTTGAAAACCCGTGCTAAAATTGCTGCCTTAGATATTATAACTGAAAAATGGCATGGAAAACCTCTCAATGGCAAATACCCAAAGAGAGCGAATAATGCAGATATTAACAAAGCCCTTACCCACCAATGGTTAATGGCCTCTGGCTTGAAATCAGAAACAGAGGGGTTTATCATAGCAGCCCAAGATCAATGCCTACCTACAAAGAACTACCAGGTCAACATATTAAAGGACGGCAGCTCCCCATTATGTCGTATATGCCAACAACAAAATGAGACCATCGATCATGTTGTCTCCACGTGCAATCTGCTTGCGCCTACAGAGTATCTCAACAGGCATGATAGAGCTGCACAATATATTCACTGGGTAATATGCAAAAACCTGGACTTGCCCCATGATAAAAACTGGTGGCAACACAAACCACCCCCAGTACTTGAAAATGATCACATTGCACTCCTCTGGAACTTCACCATTCAAACTGACAGAAAGATAGACGCAAATAGGCCAGACATCATACTGAAAGACTTCAGACAAAAATCATGCCTCCTCGTTGATATGACTGTCCCAATTGATATAAATGTATCTGTCAAGACCTACCAAAAACTGAGCAAATATAAAGATCTTGAAATAGAAATTAGCAAAATGTGGAATCTGAAGACGAAAACAATACCTATTGTCATAGGTGCCCTGGGAATGACAGCGAAACGGGCTGATAACTACCTAGCTCAGATACCAGGAAACCCCAAAATGGCTGATGTTCAAAAGATAGTGCTCATGGGAACTGTCCATATCCTACATAAAATACTGTCTATGTGATCTCAAATTTTAAAGCAAACACATAATTTTCTTATGATTTCTTAAACATTTACTTGAACAAAACTGTACAAATCCAAATATATGGTACCCTCGGCATAACACCTACATGAACTTCTTACTTGTTGTCTCTTGAGGTCTCTGGGTGAGACTTGGATTCAACTTGTACAAATGCAAAACAAAAGTCAAACATAAAATAATAATAATAATAATAATAATGATAATAATAATAATAATAATAATAATAATAATAATAATAATAATAATAATAATAATAATAATAATAATAATCACATCGAAAAATACCTTAGGAATGAGAACCCAGGTGCGAAATTTCCCCTAGACACTTGATGGAGGCTAGAGAGTATATCAGCCGAAACGTTGTGTTAACAAGAAACAAGATGAGGACAAATGTCCGTGAAATGTAAATAATATAAATAATGTAGTAAATAGAACATTTACAGATTGGTGGCTCTTGATGTTCGTTTTGTTAGGGGCGACACGTGACGTTGTCACGACAGCCGCTCCAAACACTATTTTAGACTCTCCACCAGGCTGTAGAAAATTATGCCGCTATGTTTTAAAGATAAATTTATTCCCAGATACAAATGAAACTCTATTTATATAGCTCTACATATACTGCATACATAGATTTCCATTCGCACCTTGCATGTGAGAAGAATGCAATTTGACAGCTGCTGATAACATCGACGCTGATCGATGCGGTTCCAAACCGTTGTACTTTTAGAAATTAGAGGAAGCATTACATTCTCCAGTTAACGGCAAACGAAGGGAACAACACGTAATAAACAGTAACACATTCGCATTTATAGATGAAAGCCTGTATATACATACATGCAGACAGAGATATACACAAATATCTATACATATATATAGCCCCAAAATGGTGTGTGTGAGTGTAGTATTTGTGTTAATGCCTGTATGTAGGCCTATGTTTATATTAAGTATATACAAGTCTATACATTCTAATGTCATGACATTTCGAATTTCAGAGCATGGGATGATATAATTGCTTTTAGATGTCAGGTGCATGTTTAAGAGTCCACTAACCAATGCAAGATATTGTTTTCATTGCCGTAAAATTTGCTTAATATGAACTGATGAAGATTACCTATTTTCGTAATGGATAATGTGCGTATGCATACGTGCATGTATATGTGTGTGTGTGTCTGTGTGTATGAATGCGTGTTGGAAGATTTAGAGGAGGGAAGAGAGATAAGGGAAGCAGAAGTGTAGATAAAGTTTGTAAAAGATATGAGAGATAAATTTACGTAGAGAACCAAAAAATAATGGAGAAAAACTTTGTGATGGATATATCAACATAAGTGTCGATATGTAATCATTTGACTGGGTCTTTCTGAGAACCTATTCATTTTTTTTCATTCATTATCATTGCGTTTATCTATAAATGTGCATCAAAGAAGAATGTAGGAAAAAAAAAACAAAGAACAAAACAGGAAATTTGGTGAAGAGTAATAACAACATTCACGTTTATAAAGTATATGTGTATGCACGCGCGCGTGTGTGTGTGAGTTACTTTGTTAGTGTCTTAGTTATGTGTGTGTGTGTATATATTATATAGATATACATATCTACATTCATGCACACAAATATTCATACACCTAAACGCTCCACACTTAATCATAGACTTATATGTGTATATATGCGCGCGTGTGGATGTATTTGTATATTCATATATATATTTATTTATTCATTTATATATGTATACTTATATACACATATGTTAAATGCTCGAAACACGAGAGTAGAAAACAGCCAACAACTGATGAAGGGTCGCACTTTATGTTGCTTGTTTTCCATTTGTGTCTGTCGTTGTTCCACTAAATATATATATATATATATATATATATATATATATATATATATATATATATATATATATATATATATATATATACAGAGAGAGAGAGAGAGAGATTCAGTAGGGTGTATAATACTACTTGCTAAAATCAGAGCCAAGGCTCCAAAACCATCAGAAACTCACAATAAAGATGCACACGAACAGTTCAATGAATATATGTGAAATAGTCTTACCTTTGCGTTGTAAGTAGTGTATATTTCAATATCAATTGATTCCGCCCTCTGTATGACCAATATTCTCTGTGATCTCCATCTACTTCTGAAATATTCACTACTTTAGCTCGTGTGCGTTCCTTACTTTAAACGTACCGCTCCGTTAAAAAGAAACTATCATGATCAAGAATAAATTTAAATAAAGTTGCATTATTACCGTTATTAATGATATTGATAAGGTAAAAATGAGGTTGCTAGCAAGTTCACACCGATACGGGCACAATATAAGCGGGGCATTTAAAGTAAGGAACGGACACGAGTTAATGTAGTGAATATTTTAGAAAGAGATGTTAAACTGAAGATCCCAGGATACGTTGGTCATGCATAGGGTGAAATCTATTGACTAACACATGAGTTGCTTGGCAATACAAATAGGCAGACGAGAACACAACATTGTGTTTCGTCGTTTAATGTTATCACGTCATTCATAAGTTACAAAGACAAAGAAGAGCCAATTCTCAATTGCACTTCCTGTATTCTTTGCGGTGATTGTTTTATTCCGTCTCACATTACATTGCATCATGGGTCTGTTGTGAAGTGTGCACAGACACAGTATATAAATTCGTCTTCTTCTTCGGACTTGAAGACAACGAGTGACCTCTTACACCCGCACCAAGTGGTACAGAACTCGCCATTTGCCAAAAGTCATGCACTGACAATTTCAGATGTGCCACATTGCTGTAGGAGAGTCTCATATACTACGTCCCTTCTTGGAGTCAATAACAATATCGAACTGATCTATATTTGGACGGATCTTATACTTAGTAATTCAATCAATATTGATGCTGCAATAAATATCAGCATTATCCGCAATACAGTTATTGCCTCAAACGTTAATATGCCGGCTTGTTCAGGTGTATTCAATTTCGTTCTTTGTCTAAAGGAACATCAATGTTATTGACTTTACATTTTCTGTAATTTCTAGAGGCAGTTTCAACTACAAAACACTCTTGTGCATTGCTTATATAACTGCTACGATGATAACGAATCTATTTCATATTGTTACAACTATTTTGGTAAATAAAATAAATCTTTAAACCTGAGACCTTTTCACTATGCTATTACGATGGACAATTTCTCCTCTACATGGTTATAAAGAACTGAATCTTAAATTTAGTTCGCGATTTATCAATTTTCCCATATTTTCTGGATCCAAACGACGGTTGTCAACGGCAGTGTCCTGCATATTAATAATTGAAGACTTTTTTGTGAAGTAAGTGAAAATTACAGTTCTCTCATAGTTGTTTTTCAGCTACCATAAAGACTCTACAACTGAGCGACGTTGTGTGGGATGGAGTTCTGCGTAAACATCTGAGAGAGAATGGCTTGCGATCTATCGATTCATATTTCTTACAGTACGCGTGAAATAAGACAGACAGTATATGGCGATAAAAATTGCAGCTGTCTGCTAATGATTCAGTTTTAGTTTCCAGTAGCTCATTGTTAGACAGAATGTTTAACCTTGATCTCCTCTGCGATTTTCACCTCCATTGATATCACCTAAAGTTGTGCAGGGTGAAATATTCTGTGGTTGAGGTGATAAAGGGGGAGGAATTCTTGCAGTAAAGTTCCAGTATTTTGATATTTAACGAAAAGTGTTGCTTTAACATAAGCACGAGGTTCTTGAAAGTGAGACACTCAGTGCTACAGAACAATCCACGTTCTCGACTACGACAAAACACGACAAAAAGATGAGTGTGTGTGTTACGCACACATCAAACTATACACACCCACACGCCCATCGTACGTGTGTGTAGGTTTGCAGCAGTAAGCATCAATGCATATATATATATATAGAGAGAGAGAGATATGTCTATGATAAGTGAAGTATATTAGATATACACACGGACTCACACACACTCACACGCACACAGACACACTCACACAACCACACACAACCACACACACACATGAAAAAATGATTCCAAATTACTCTTGGGAAATATTTATCCAATCATCTAAATCGAAATATTTTTTAGAGAAGACGTATAGAACGATGACAAGGAAATGATAAAAACCATAAAACTATCTACTGGAACACTAATTTTAATATTAATTTTTATAGCTATTGCATTAACACCTATTGTCGAGTTAAAACCGTATAATATTGTCAGTCGTCGTCACCTTAATGCTGTACATTACGTATATATATATATATATATATATATGTATATATATATATATATATATATATATATATATATATATATATATATATATATATATATATATATATATATATATATCTTCGTATATATTCGTATATTCTATACAAATATCACCGCACATATCTACTGAGATAGGGCAAAACACGTTAGCTTCATATCTGTCTGCTATATTTTGCTCTACATTCCGATCGGCTAATCGTTTGAAAACGTATTGACTCCTTAATATAAGTTCCTCATTTGGTTTTTCATTACATGAAAACTTGTTTTATTCATCGAGGAGAAAGAACAAACGTATATAAATATATATATACATATTCTCTTCATGAGCGAGGGAAGCAGCATTAGTTCAAAATAGAAGTCTGTGTAATTTGCTTAAAGTAGACATAAAGTTGAAACTCTGGCAAGCGACAGTATTCATTTCAGTAAAGCATATCTTATGTTCTTATATTAAGAACACAGAGTTATATCAGTAACAGAAGAAAACTGTCCAGTAGCGGTGGTGGTATTGCTAATATGAGTATTTCTGCGTCTCTTAACTTCGTCATGATCAATGTTCACTGGCACGTAAGGAGAACCTCCACCGCTATACATATCGGCAGTTATGTCATATTTCATAGACGAATGATCCCTGAATTATTGCAATTCCTGGTTTACTTGAGAGACAAAGCAAGCATCTGATGGTAAAAAGCGCCCATATGTAAATGAAACGAATGAGATAATCTGGTATTACCAATTAAAAGATGAGCTTATCTGATTACGTGTGTTTGAGCAGAAAAATAAAAATCATTATATCAAAGAGAGGTAACACACGACAAGTGTGTTCGACTGTAGCCTCTTCAAGGCACGCACTGTGTTATCTCCCTTGTTGTGACAACCACCATTCGTTGCATTTGGCGCCAGGTGTCAGTTATTACGGGAGAAGAGCATCTAGAAAGATATGCATTGATCGATCTGAGACACATGATATGCGTCCTTATGACGGTATAAAAGCCTTATGTAGCATTGAGTTAAAGATCGATGGGTTGTAAATATATATATAGAAAGTGACCTGAATAATAATAATAATAATAATAATAATAATAATAATAATAATAATAATAATAATGATAATAATAATAATAATAATAATAATAATAATAATAATAATAATAATAATAATAATAATAATAACAAGAAGAAGAAGAAGAAGAAGAAGAAGAAGAAGAAGAAGAAGAAGAAGAAGAAGAAGAAGAAGAAGAAGAAGAAGAAGAAGAAGAAGAAGAAGAAGAAGAACCTTAGGAATGAGAACCCAGGTTCGAAATTTCCCCTAGACAGCTGAAGAAGGCTGGAGGGTATATCAGCCGAAACGTTGTATTAACAATTAGATGAGGACAAATATCCGTCAGGTTTATTAAAAAAGAAGGAGCAGATTTCAAATATATTAAGCGGCACAAACACATTCTACATATGTCTCGATATATGTAGGTTTAAAGTCTATAGCTGAATATGATCAATTGAATTAAGTCTTAAATAAAATAATATCTTAATTTTGTTTATATATATATATATATATATATATATATTTACATGTGTCAGATATTTCCGTATAAAATACACTTGTATTTCATGTGCTCAATATACCTTATATATTTATCTAACTTGCTTATCCCTGCATTTACTTCTGCATGTGTGTGTGTGCGTGTGTGTATGTTGTATATTCTTTTCATTCTTTTATTCTTTTACATGTTTCAGGGCAACGCCTTAAAGAATCCTGATTGAATGACTTGTCCCCAATACTTACATTTTAAGTCTGGTATTTATTCTATTGCTCTCTTTTGCCGAACCACTAAGTTATTGGGATGTAAACACACCAACACTCGTTGTCAAGTGGTGGTGGAGAACAAACACAGAAACACACACACACATACACACACACACACACACACACTCCACACACCACGCACACACACACACGTGCGTGCACATATATATATATATATACATACATATATATACGATGGGCTTCTTTCAGTTTCCGTCTAAGAAATCCACTACGAAATCCACTACGAAATCCACTCACAAAGTTTAGTCGACATGATGCCATGTGGTTGACAGCCAAACCACCTACCACTCAGCCACGCCTCCACTTAAGTTAGTAAATGCTTGTTATTATTTTTGTTGTTTTTGTTTTTGGCAAGTGGAATAGACACAGTATGTGTGTGTATTACGCAAGAGACAGTAAAAAAACATAAAAACAAAAAAATAAACATGATAAACCAGCCTAAATAATATATTTTGCATTAAGATATTAAGTTTAATGGAAATGATGGATGATGAAGATGCATTACAGAAACTAAATGATTGTAAAATAAGTTATCATTTAATAGATTTAATAACACGCAAAGAAGAGTACTAAAGCTTACACTTTTGAAAAATTGCTTTTAAATATATATTCCAATCTATGACCAAATAAATCATACAGGACCTGATATTAACAGAAACCGCAATTTAACCGTCCCCAGGAGCTTGGAATTGTATGTCGTCTACATGTTGGCAAGAACTGTAAAAAATATCAACCGTCTAACAACAAATAGTAACCTAACATCTAAAAAAAGCTTAAATCAATTGATGTAGAAACACAGGAATAAAAATAGCGAATGCCTCATTTGAAATCGGTTTAATGAGACGAAAGTAATTTCAGTATTGATCTTGGCTAAATAATGAAAACAACAAAAAACATCAATTTACAAAATGAGAAAACACAAGGAAAGATCTGCAGGAAAAAAAGGTATTTGGAAAACGCTATAATCGAAACGTAGCAATCAAACTGTAGCACATTCACTTAAATGATAACTCGTTTTCAAATTCCCTAGATGGAGGACACATGTAGTAGGGGTTTCTTAACCACAGGCCGAAATACCAAAGCAGATCTTGGTCATAAGAATTCACATCTGAAGTTTCAATTCCACATGTGCCTACTCAGCGATTTTGTTTTGGAATTAGATTTCTTGATATTTTCGATTAAAGTATTGCATAATGTTTGGCAGTTTACAGGTCACTATGAAAAGTTTTCAGATTCAATATGGAAAATTCACTGTAATCACTAAAATTACAGGGCAGTCGTATAGTATATCGGGTACGTGCATATGCAGGTACTCACTCAAAATCAAGCACGCAAATAAAAACATGATGTTCTCATATAGATATACACACGTAAATACAAATGCATCTTTCTGAAAACTCGTATATACAGTAATCCCTCTCCATATCGCGGTCCACCTATCACGGTTTATTATTTAAGCTTACATCGATTTCTCCGTTGTTTTGCATTTACAATAAAATAAATATATACAAATTATAAAAATAATTTTAAAAAATATACAATACAGTACTGTTTCTACTTCGCGAATTTTCACCTATCGCGGGTTTGTGGAACCTAACACACACGATAGTCGAGGGATTACTGCATATTTACAGTTCTGGAATATACAGTTCATAGAAATGTTTTAAGCCTTTTTTAAAAGACACTCAAAGTGCAATATCTGAGTTTCGATGAGGTATTAAAAAAAAATATTGACCCCAAAGCAATATTTTTATCCGTCCAGAAATAAGGTCAGAAAGAAAGTGCATCAAATTTCCCACTTTACCCATACGAACAAATAATACGTCTAGAAAATCCTGTACGCTAAATATAACTTCTTAAGCGATGCACGTTGTCTCCAAATGTATAGTTAAGTCCAACATTTTGCTTCGAAACACTATATAAGCTAGCTTTATGTTGCATACAATTTAGACATGCTGCCGGTTGGTGCACAAGATGATTTCAAAATCCTTTCGTTTACTAGATACTCGGGCGGTAAAAGTAATTCTTACGTTATAACGCTCGGACGGAAAACTTTATCTGCAGCTAACTCTCATTTATTGACAGACAGTCGTATAACTTGTCAACGAAACAAAGCTTGTATATCATATTCTCCAGATATTTCTTACTAAACAGAATTACTATAATACGATTTTGTGAAACCTTATATTATCTAGAACATACACATATTCCAGTCATTCACAATGCAACAATTATTTGTGCATTTACATTGCTATATCTCATACCTGCCCGATAGGCAAATCTTCCGTTCATCAATACATATCAATCATTAAAATTTATCATTCAATCGGCTTCACCAAGCTTAACATCATTAACATTTCCACCACTGACGCCGAAAGCATTACAAACTCTGTCACAGATGCATCCATTATCCTGAAATAGACATCACTAACAATGAAGTAGTTGTATGCTGTCAACTTAATGTGACAGTATCCTGAAGGGAATAATACTACTGTTGCTCAGACCAGGGAGGCTGCACCGCTTCCTCTCGGCCTTGACAAATTTCCTGTGTCCTTATGTTTACAAAGGGTAGACAAGCACCTCCACCCAGCTAAGCCTGCATCCAGAGACATGTTTCCGAGTCTTTGCTCGTCATGAGTGTAGAGTAGCATGACCTGCTAGTCGAAGATGCCTGTGAAGCAAGCTCTTGTTAACATATAATAATTCTAGTGAATTACATTCACTGATTTCAAATTTAGAAATATTTCACCTATCACTAACAATGTTAGGATAATCACCATCGAATATACTCTGTCTCCATATATATATGTTGTCCATATCCTCTCACACCGTCAGCACCAACTTGAGTACTATCACCACCAGCAACAGAGCAACCATCATCTAACTCCAGTATCGATATTACGATTGCAGAAGAGCAGCGACATTATGATGGTTTCAGAATACAAGGCATGTCTAAGTCGTATATGTTTATTTTGAAATGTATTATTCTAAGTGATCGACTGACAATTACACTGAACAGTTGAACACACGTGTGTGTGTGTGTGTGTGTGTGTGTGTGTGGGTGTGTGTGTGTGTGTGTGTGTGTTTGTTTGTGTGTGTGTGGGGGTTTATGTCTTTGTTTCTTTGTATCTCTGTGTGTTTGTGTCTGTGTTTTCCCGCACGCAACCACCACTGTTTCCCAACAGGTGTCTGTGTTTAGGCCTCCCGTACGTTAGCCGTTCGGCAAAAGAGGCCGATGGAATAGATACCAGATTTAAAAAGTGTAAGTGTAAGGGTCCATTTTTGCGACCAAAATCTTTCCAGTGGTGCCTGTCCCAGGATGGCTGCAGTCCAATGACTGAAACAAAGAAAGATAGAATGTAAAAAAGACTGACAGTCAGACGAGTTACATAAACCCATAAATGGACGCCGAAACGGACTGATCGATGGATTAGCTGCGATACAGATAGAGGGTTAGTGAGATTAGCAGACATTTACTTCACTAGTCAGAGATTTGGCCAGACATATAAATCAGTTGATCGATATATAGATAGAGCGATTGTTAGTTATTTCCTATGCATATATTCTATTCAAGTGTGTTGCAAGAAGTACAGCAGTAAAATTTTGCACACTCGTTTGTACTCTTGCTTGTATATGTGAGCTTCCATGGTTGTCTGCATGCACGTCTGTATGTCTGAATGCTTTTGTTTACATGCACACACTCACACGCACCTATACAACTATACATGGGAATGAATATGAGTTTATATATTAAGCAGTGTATATGTTGCCTCACTGGACATGACGTCGGTCCATTTCTCATTTTTGCAAGCGAGGTAGACTTGAACAACGTGAAATGAGGTACTATATTTAATGGCACAACGCCACGGTCGGTCCAGGGTTCGAATCAAGCATCTTACGATCATGAGTGCAATGCCCTAACCACTAAGCGACTCACCTTCACCTATATATATATATACATACAAGATTTAAGGAAAGAAGTAGATAAGATCTGGGCTACATATATTTCATAGCGAGCGGAACCCCGGAAGTGGTAAATAAACACGCGAGGTGTGTACTGCAGGGTACTCTTCAAGCCAAGGATATCTCTATTAAATGAATATTTACATTGTCGCAGGGAGCTATATATATGTGTGTGTGTGTGTGTGTGTGTGTGTGTGTGTGTGTGTGTGTGTGTGTGTGTGTGTGTGTGTGTGTGTGTGTGTGTATGTATATAAGTCTGTATGTATGTATAGTTGTATGTGTATATGTATGTATATTATTTCCTCAAATCAGAATGAGGTAACACTAAATAAAAGAATTGTGAGGCGTATTATGAAAGTCATATAATAGATAGTTTTTTTAGAGAAATGTTTTCACGTAAATCATAATTACAAAAAGTGAAAGATAAATTATAGAATTTTTCCTGTAATAATTTGTTTTGATGCATTTTGTGTTATTCTTATTTTTTGTTTTGTCTTTGTAATTCTTAATTGATGTGTCACAATTAATAATCTAGTTGAATGGTAAAATGTCTCTAATATATTTATAATGCAATGCAGAATTCTAAAATAAATGGTTTTCAGATTTCAAAAATAAATGAATTGGTTTCGGGTCAGTAAAGTGTTATGTTTTAAGTCGTCTTCAGTAGATAAGTTAAACCATCACAGTCAATTCAAAATGGCGTGTATTGTTTCACAGAGATTTTTTTCATTATAAAATTTATTTATTTTTCTGCTGCTTCACATGAAATTCATAGTGTAATTTTCATTTTCATAAATGTCTACCGAACTGTACAGGAAATCGCAAGGTGTGATAATTAAAATGTTAGTTTAGTGCAAGTTACTGTGCAACTATAAAACGGGAACGGCAGAGAAATGGAATAGTTATTATAATCTTTTTTTATCATTATCCCATTTTGTCTCGCAACTCACCAATTTCAAATGAGTCAAGCTCATCTTGTCGTCCATTTATCAAAATCAGACGGAGTTAATGAGGTCAGTTCTACCAGCTATATCTAGACACATATATAAACAGGTTTCTGTTTATTTAATAGAATCAATATTTATATTGTTAGTTTTTGGTAATAGTATATCATCCTTCCAAATAGGTACATATTTCAAAATAATACTACATCTGTATGACTTGAATTCACACTAACGGTAAAATTTGTATAATCACTACATTTGGTGCTTATTCAAATGTATCGCCAGTTCAATACTAAGGTTGTTGCTATTTCAATGACTTTTCATTCATTCTATTAATTGTTGATGCTGTGAATTAGTATATAAGCATCAGAATATGCAAGACAAGTATTAGGTTCCTGTTATCGATAAGCATATTGCTTTCAGTAGCAAATATAGAAAACCAGATTTTACAATGTGTAGCATTTCTATAGCTCGTACATTGCAGTTCTGATTAGTTCTTGTGCAATATTTTCTGTTGCATACATCGTTTCTCTCCGACAACCCTAGATACTCTGATGTCTATCATTTCAAACAAATGAAAAATCTATTCGATTATTCTGATACTATGTCTGAAGCAGTGAGAAATTTGTTTGTATTACTCGATTAACTCAAATTGTTGCACGACACGTTAAAGGCGCAACTAATCGTTGTTTTATCTGCATATTTTACTGATCGCATTTAACTCAGCAAATATCGGGATCATTAATATTATCTAATTTCACATTTTATACAGGTTAAATTCAAGCAAAACCAATTTTAATTAAAATACTAAACGGACGTAACCTAATATTAAGGAGTTTCCTTAGTGCTTCTTGCCCTTATGAATGTAGAACAGCTGGCTTTTATACGGAAATCATTGTTTGCTGAGACGCGCAGCATATTCACAGCGATTTAGAAGCAACCTCTTACTCCCTTATCCATAATTTCTTTCTCTCCTTATTTATACGATACATTTTAGTGCAATAACTCCGTTGTAACAGATATACAGTTATGTATGTTTGAATTATAAGCTGCATTCTCTAAAGTGATACCACATATTTTGCCTTCTGCATTTATATGGCATGCCCATTGAAGTGCTTTCTATATTTGCTTCGATTGGTATACATCCTAAATTTATCATCACATAGCCGTGAAGAACTTTCCCTGATAAAATTCAAATTATTGGATAGGTTTTCCATGCAACGTGAAACGAGATTTCTATAGAGGCTGTCCACTATACTGAGGGTCTACGAAAATGTATGGGGTAATCAATTACATAGATATTGTGTCAAAAAGTTTAGTGCAGATATTTAGAAGTATAATATGTTGTTCTATATGTGAGTGATTTATAACAATGAAATGTTAGATTGCTGCTGTACACTAATAACATACAGAACGTAGAATTACTTTGTTCCAAGTGCATGCCGTTGCCATTTAGTATGTCTTGCGATTTGTAACATGATTTTAAATGAAAAAACTCGTACGGAAATCAACCACTGATTAGCAGTAATTTACAGAGGTCACTATACTCTTGTTACATTCGCTTTTATGTATTTTGATTATAATAACTGAACTTACTTATTCTACAAGATTCTGAGTTTCACTTTCACTTCTGCCTTCACTCCACCATTTCTGAAATCTACTCAGTATTTGTGTCTTTGTGTATGTGTGTGTGTATGTATGTGTGTACACACACAATAACACGCACACACACACACACACACACATACACGATAGTGAACAAAAAATAAGTTGTAATGATACCGAAAATCCTGATAAACAAACAAATACTCTTATGAAGCAGAATTGTAAGAAGTGGATTATAGGAATTTGGCTGATACTTTACACACTCGCATATTGTGTTGGGGTGTGAATCGCAAGCGACTTGAATTAGAAATTATTATGTCCATGCTGGTTAATTTCAGCTTATCTCTTACGTGTTCATTTCTCATTATATTGCTAGGTGTACATGAGAGAAAATATTAACAACAGAAGGAAAAGAAAACTAAAATAAAAGATGTGTGGAAAAATATGAAATTTTAAAAGAAAGAATAAGAACAACTGCGAATGAGAAGATGAAAAAGATAGGAATAATAAAGAAAAGGAGAGGAAGGAGATTACAGGGAGGGGTATGAATGCATTGAAACAAAAACCACTTTGCAAGAAAAAGGAAAATATATTTGGATATAAAAAAGATGACAAATATTATTTGTGAAGGCAAAATAAAAGAATTGATGGAGTAGAAGTGCTAAAAATGTATTTGAAATTGTTAGAGTGCAAAGACTGGGTGTGTGTCAGGGGAGAGAAAGAAAAAGGTTGAAGATTAGATACGTTAAAAGGAGAAGAAAAGATGTGCGAAATAGTAAAAAGAAAACATGATACTATTAGAAAAATAACATAAATGTCATTTTGTAATTTTAGTAAAATGTGTTTTTCAAACACAAAAATAGTAAAACGGAATTCTATAATAATAGTCATATAGTAATAATAATAATAGTAAGGATAATAATAATAATAATAATAATAATAATAATAATAATAATAATAATAATAATAATAATAATAATAATAATAATGATAATAATAATAATGAAGATAACGAATTTAATTATGTTTCTATGAAAATGATTAGATAGATTGAGTGACGTGAGCCGCAAATAGATTGCAAGAATACTTATTGCTTTTTAGTCTATAATTTATTGAAATGATAATATGCATACATATATATATATATATATATATATATATATATATATATGTATATGTATATATATATGTGTGTGTGTGTTTGTGTATGCGCGTGTGTATGTGTGAGTGCGTGTGTGTAGGTACACAATATATGCATGTGTATACTTCGCGCAATTTATAAATGCACTTAGCGATCTGCAGAGAGATATAGACTGCATCATAGTTTTCATATGTAAATGTACTGTTTTTAAGTGAATATATCTGCATCCTTGTATACACGCAAAATCACACTCACCCACACACATATATATGTATATGTATATATAGATATATGCATATATATATATTTATATATGTATATACCTATATATATTTATATATGTACATACATATATATACATATATAATATATATCTATACGTATATGTATGTATATATGTATATATGTATATATGTATATATATATATGTGTATATATATATATATATATATATATATATATATATATATATATATATATATATATATATATATATACATACATATATATATATATATATATATATATATATATATATATATATATGTATATATATATATATATATATGTGTACATATATATATGTACATATACATATATGTATATATATACACACATACATTCTAATATATATCTGTATGCTATACACGCAAACACATTTTACACACGCACACATAAACTCTTCCATCGCAATTTCACTAACGATGAAAGTTTCAATAAAAATATGTACAAATATTAATGTATTCTTTAATTTTATGATGTTATTGGAAAGTCGATTGTAGACAAGAGACTTACATACGGTTTTTAAAAATATTTATATGGAGGTTTTATCATAAAAATGTCACAGAAGATAATAAAAAATATTAATACTTTCCTTACTGTGTTTATAATATTGAAAATAATTTTGACGGTAACATACACAAAGTTTAGAGAGATTCGTTTGACTAAAATTCTGGATTATTTCTAATATTTAAAATATATAGCTAGTCATAATATTTCAATGCAAAATTTGCATTACCTGAATGAGATTATGTCTCCTAGGCTGAATGAAACAATTTCATATCCCTGTCGATGCGGTGGAAATTTCAATGGAATTTGCCAGCATATTATACCTTCATGTAGTTGTTTATTACCATCCCCGACTACTGTGTGTTTTAATTTTTTTGTGTTAGTTTTACTTAACTTTTGTTTCCTCTATTCTACTATTTTCATGGGTTATTCGGAAATAAGATAGTCTTCTCGCATTGTGCGTTGCTATTATCTGCTCTAGGTTACGGCTAATGGAAAATGCAAGCCGTACTTTGGAGTCGAGCAAAGACAACTCCAACAAAAGCTTATACCTCCACAGGTCAGGGAATGAGAATAGTTAGAATTAATAGCGTGCTACCACCAATTGATAAAAGCTTAGAAAAAATAGTTGATCGACGGAAACGAGGGCAGCAGAGACATAAGGGAGAACTAATACAAAATATAATAGGAACAGTGAATTAGGTTTCTGTAATTTTGCTAAGAATAAAGAATGCCGTTTAAACTCTGGACGTTAGACTAAGAAGCTAGCCTACTGATGCAAAATCACATCTGAGCGAAGGACGTACTTCAATATACGGGACACCAGGCTACCTTTCAAAAGAAAACTAACTAACCATTTAAATTCATTTAGCCATAGAAGTATGAGGAATAGCACGAGCCTGACAAACTAATAAGCTCTCTTAAGGGAGATAATTAGTACAGCTAAACCGTATCGTACAGGAGAAAATAAATGTGAACAATGTATTGAAGACATGCACCAGATCTTTACTTAATAGAAGGCTGGAAAAGAAAATAAAAGGGCCTTGAGGGGAGGGATAACTGATTAATATATTTTAACCATACGATTTTGCAATTCAACGCTACAGGCTGTTGAATAAATGACTAAACTACAATATTAGTTGGTGGGCTAATCTTTGTTTGGGATTTACAGGTTATATAAATAATACTAAGTAAAATAAGTACTTTAGTATAACGGGATACGCCAATCGGTCTAAAAAAATATTGTACTTAAAATTTCGTAAATAGCAGAAATTAATATTTATCTAAATAACATGCCCATAAATTAATTACATTTATATACTTACTGATATATTGTAAAGACCAACCACCCGTTGTCCGTAATGGGATTGACGAAAGTTCAGCCATCAATATAATTGGTCAGTTGAATTGAAAAACCAAAGGGCAAGCTATTAAGACCGTTATAGGGGTAAATGTAAATAAAGAAGTAAATAAAAAGTATAAGTGATGGAGAAGTAGCATATGTTATGGGTGTCCCAAAGCCGCTTATCATATTATAATGTTATAAATAAACCATCCAAACATGTAAACAAGCATTATGCAAAAGAATGTACTATGGTTAAGGGGAGACTACTGTTAAGGGGAGGTAATGGGTAGAGCAGCGACTTTCTGTTATATAATTATAAGACTAAATCTATCTTCTGATATAGCCACCACAGTACCCAAGCGGTGGTCTTTCTGGACAAGCAGTAATTGTCTAAACATTCCAAAATACATGCAGCGTAATGGACCTATGAGAAGGCATAAGTACAAAATCGCAAATTAATTAAACGATTACAATTATATCACTTGCTAATTACTATAATGGTCACAAATACTGGGTCCTACCACAGTTTGCTAAATCATACTTAATATATTATTATCATTATTATTATTATTATTATTATTATTATTATTATTATTATTATTATTATTATTATTATTATTATTATATTGTTAATATTACTAACATTGTCGATATATCAACCCTTGTTTGGGTGCATCAATATGGGGCCTACCACAAAATGACACCTATTCATAAAAAAATATGCCTAAGAGCAATAATTGTTCATAGGAAAGCGCCTACTGCAGTACAAAGTCCAAGCAAATACAATTTTAAGAGTTGTCTTACGGTGGTGGGAGTTATCAAATAAGTAAATCTAATGGGGTCAGCAATCAATGAAGAAATTTTCATTCTAGCGACGCAACATGCATTACTTAACTTGAAGGAAGAAAGTAACTAACTTGCCTGCGCAAGGGTAAATTTACCTTCTCTAAATATAAAGAGCTTTAGAGACCCTTTGCATCAAACCCACAAATAACACCCAGACCACTTCACCACAGAAATAATAAATTTCGATACTAAATGATGGCATATATTAACTTCCAAATTAAAGCTAGTTTCATAGTATTACACTCCTAGGCCACTTATAGGTAATCCAGGAGTAATATCCCTTCACCAACATATCCGAGATAAATTCCACCTCCCCCACACAATAGCTAAATACAAACTATATGTATTAATCTATCTCTCCTTAATATAACCTTCTCAACCCCTTTAATAATGCCAGATCTTTCCACTATGATCCTAATCAAAATACAGAGAGCATAAGTACTCAATCCCTCTCAACTACACCTCACCTAAGAGAGCCTGTACCTGCCATCTCAGCAATGACGTTATTTGCAACTAACGATACTTTAACTTGACTTTACTTCCTACACCATGTATTAGCTTGTTTAAATTAACTTTTCATTCTGGGCTTAATTTTCAGTCAGCTCATGGGTCTACATACATTTATTGTTGACCGCATGAGATTTACTCATTTAAGACACCACCACCACTACCGCCGCATAACACAGTTTAACTACTTAATATTAAGTTCACACCGCTTTAGATTGTATTTGCTTGTACTTTGTACTGCAAGAGGCGCTTTCTTATGAACTATTATTGCCCTTAGGAATATTTTTGTATGAATAAGAGTGTAATTTTGTGGTAGGCCCCATATGGACGCATCAAAACAAGAGTTGATATATCGATAAGGTTAGCGTTATAATCAATATAAAAGTAATAATAATAATAATAATAATAATAATAATAATAATAATAATAATAATAATAATAATGATAATAATAATAATATTTTCCATGAAAAATTTTTGTCTAGAAATCATATTTAGTATTTATCTGTTAAATTTTGTACGTATAACAGGCTTAGGACCCCATGCACTTCCTTGTTTATTAAACAGATATGTTTGTAAGTCAATCTTTGAAAGCACGCACGCTTGATTTTCAATTACATGAGATAATTAACTCCTAGAAATTTCAAAACTCTACAATACAATTCGATTATCAAATCGAAGTCTTCATTTTAGTTTGCGTGCAAAAATGAATAAAACAAATGATAGAAGGTACTTTTTCGGTAGACACGTAAAACGAGTAATATGGAATTCTAAATTTAATACCTACCTTAGAGAAAGAGAACATTGCTGTCTAGACAGTCATTTATTTCAGATAACATTCCTGACTTTTAGTTTCACTAAAGTGAAATGGGAAACAGGAAGTTCTTATTTCGCTGATTTTGAAATATTAAAAAAAAAAGAATATGAAACAACAGAAACAAACCTATCACTGGTCAATAGGGTGCTTCCTTCATACAAAACATGATAATTTTTACTCTACGATACTGTCTTACCAGAAAAGTGGTTTAGCTCCTAGTCAACACACACACACGCACACAGACATATATATATATATATATATATATATATATATATATATATATATATATATATATATATATACCGAGACTTGATTTATAGTGCTCCTTTATTGAGAAGATATCATTACTGTAATCAAATCTTAAGAGTACTTAAATCAGTCAATATCAGTTGTGGTTATTGATGCACTTAAAACTAAATGGTGTATGTGTATATCTAAGTCTTCTGGCATATGTATGTGTGCGCATATGCGCGGATCTGACAAGGTGGGGAGAAACGATAAAGTGAAAGAAGAGAGAAAAGGGAAAAAAGAGACAGATGGATGGCACAGACAAAAAGAAAGCAGAAACGCAAAAACGTATCTATCACCTACGATTTGTTGAAATGTTTTAGAATATGAAATCGATTGAAAATGAAATAACCATAGGTTCTATATTTAGATTTCTATGAAGAGAAAGGAGGATGTGTGTTTATGATCATCTCTATTTTTATATTATAACGTACATTTGTGAAGACTAATTTAGAAATATTAACTTCGCCTTAGTAAAATTTAAAATATCGCCAAATCATTGCAATTTTATGTGGCGTTGTTCCTTTTAGAAACTATGAAATGGGAATTCTGTATCGCTTCTATAAATATCATCAAAATAATTTTGTAAATGTGTACAAAACTTGATTCATTCAACTATGGCGGTTATTTTCAATCATTTACTGAAAAACAGAAGCGTTTTACACTCTACATCAACCGCATACGATGCTTCGGAGGAGTTATTGCCAGTGGAGATCTCATTGTTTAAATAGAATTTCGCTCTCAAATTTTGAATCCCTATGAAAAATAATCTATTATTTAAAATTGACGCATCAACTCTTCATACCTAACTTTCTAATATTATGTCTTACCTCTTCGGCGTGTGTATTGTTATTCACGTTAATTTCTATGAATTGTAATTGTTTTCGAGAGCGAAATAGGGACAGAGAAAGAGTTGAAGAAAATATATATTCAGATTTCCTTTCAACACAAATAGCTCAATGATTATTAATATTGAGATCATACTATACTATCAGAACCATAATCCTCAACACAGATAACCGCGGTTGAAACAAACAGAAAAGCATTAAAATGGTCTACTACTTGGACTCAATGTCATTTCACCAAATTATGTGCCGCATATACTTTTCGCATTAACTTTGTACAATAATCACTATAACCGACATTCCAATTTAAATCACTCGTTGAGATGGAATATTAAATAAACCGAAAATCCAACTGGAACACTGGATACAACTTGAGTTATCACTAACATTTCTCTCACGGATTCTTGGATCGGATGGCTTTCACATTTAAGTTCTGTGCCCGTCACCTCATATCTATTGTCGAACAACTTTATTCAATGTATTTTCCTCGTTATCTTCAAAGCCTCTCATGATTATTCTGGTGCGATATACATCTTTCTTGTAATATTGTCAAACGTAGATACAGCTGAAATTATGCCTCTTTTTTTTTCCAAGTGGTTCTCCTCGAAATCGCATATTTCCTCTTGGATAAAATACGTAAGAGACACAAGCAACTTCAATTAGGTAATTATGAAATTCTCTCTAAAAATCCCCTTTATCATAAATAAATCATCACGATTGTGAAAATTAATGGGTTACTACTTGTCATTCGATTCCTCACTTACCATATAATCAAGTACCAGAAAAATGAAATCTTGTGCTTACTTCTCCGAATAGGTTTCGATTTTTCCGCTGTATTTATATATTTTGGCTGTTTCCTTCGATATAACCCTTCATTGAATAAACACTTTATATCAGCCATTATTATTATATTTATGGAGAATTTCGTACCGTAATTTAATTTTCCTTTGTTAAAAAGGAAAGTTACCCAAGATAAAATGTAAGTTATATCGAGTAAGTGAACGAAAATAGTATAAAAGCTGTATGAAAATTAATTATATGAAAACCAATGCTTTAATGAGAAATATTTATGGGTCTTGAAGTGAAGGATTAAATAATGAGCATCATTTTAAATTCACCCAACTCCAGAAGTTGTTTTAGTTGGCCTTCAACGGCTCTTGTATTCATCCACTTGTTTACACGGAATATCTTGGCAAGTCCTGTCGTAGTAAGGTTTCCCAATTCCATCTGCCCCATAGTTCAACACGCTATGATTTGCACACACTTTCTTTCCCGTATTCATTTTCCACACCTTTTTGCAACCTTCTGCTCCTCTATATCGGTTTGAGACATGAATCTAAATTAATATTTCCCAGAGTAAAAGAAAGAAAAAAATCAGTAAAAAATGCGATTAGTATCTCATCATTCCACAGCGTAACAATTATTAATTGCTTCATTAGTTAATGATGTAACATATGCCGATGAGAATATGCAATAAATTACACGGATAACTATTTGCTGTAATACTCGCAAGTTCATTTACTACTCTGACTAAAATTATACACACCGACCATTGACAATATAAATACTTTCATCCTTGTTGCTATGATATATAGTATTACGATTTCAGCTGAAGACGCCCTCCAATATGATTATAATAAATATTTTCTTACTACTAGATTGTCTTTCAACAAATGTTGAACGCAATTTTGTATCCAAATGGTTTAAACACTGTTTATGCCAATATATTTTCTCAGATGGAAAACAAGAATAGTGATATTAATTTTACATATTGCGCGAATTTTAAGTAAATCGGACAGAATTGTCGCATTTTTTTCAGAATCAGCTCTAAAGTATTTTATTAATTCTGTTTTGAAAATATTTTGTTTTGAATATTAGCCGATAATCTTCAGTTTTAAGAAATAGTTTTAAAGGATTTATATTTAGAATATAGATAAAACTTCAGTGCTAAGTTATTCGAGTGTAACAGAATGCATACATGCATGTATGTACGTATACTGGAGGTTTAACCCATCCACGTTTAGCGGAACCTGTTCTCTTGCATGAATATGGGCTTTGTTCTGAGTATACTGTGCTTCGTAACCATCAGGTGTCTTGAAGAGCCCGTGCAGGTATACTGGCAAGTATAACTTCATGACTGAAACAGTTTGAGCAGATTAGTTTTCGATTAAACATGTAACAGACTAATTCACTAAAGAGAGGATATTAAATATTTAACGGGAATGAAAAGACAAACGAATGAAACGAGGCATGTAATAAATAGTAATGAAATATTCACTATACATAAATAATTTCAGTGAAAGGTCCTAGAAGTTGTTTCGTCAAGAATTTCGTAATAAAAACTGCCAGAGAAATTATACGCTGCTACAAATTTGATGTTATTTCTGAAAATATATTGCAGTTATTCTTGTAGCTTAGACAACGAGATGGATATGGCTTATAATATACGATAATTTTGTTGATGATAATTTCGGTGCAGCTAAAGGCACTATTAGATATATTTACAAATTTATCATCAATATTTCCATGCTATTCATGAAGAATTCCCTTAATCTATGTTCCATCTATAATATCAGTAGAATTGAGAAATCTATTTGTTCTTAGAGACATGTATTTGGAGCGTGCACATTCACATTCATACATAAGGGACTCACATACATAGAAAAACCTATGGGTTGACTATAAACACGGCAGATTTACTTATTTCTCTGCCATTCAAGGAATAGATGAACATTTAATCTATTCACAACCCGTATTAGCGTCTCATGGGAGATATGTAGATCATTTGACTAGTCCTAGACAAATAGCCATTCCTTTAAGATATAGAACAATTCTATTAGCTCCGGAAAATATGTGCTTCTAATTTGCATATGTATACATGTAAAGTTGTGTATGTGAATATATTTATATGTATCGCCAATAGTTCATATATTCGAAATAGAAGCATATTCCAGATAATATGGTTCTTAAGAACTTAAAAGCTATAGTCGGTCATAGAGTGACTGTTGGTTTCGCACCTATAAAACGCTTATCAGTATAGGCGACTCGTCAAACTCAAAAGGGCTGAAAGCGCGTAACTTCTCTACAGCTGGAGAAGGAAATACGTAACGATCAGTTGGTTTTGGAGACAAAAAATAATTATCCGTACTACGAGCGGGACGTGATTAGAGGGGATGGGCTATCTCGCATTTATCGACTCTTGCCATTGTGATATTTGGAGGAGCTGCAGCGGAACTATTTACCGAATGGGGAATTCCAAGTCTGAAGAGGAAACATTTTAGATGGAGGCATTGAGTGGATACCTCCTTTCTGGAATGTAAAAAGAACTCGGGTCGAGCATTTTTTATAGGATTGTTTCCCTCTCAACCGAGCAAGGATTACATCATTTGCTCCCTTTTATACAAGCTTCTGCTCGTTCAAGGAGCATCCATTCAATTATGTATGGGGTTCCTTCCACTTTTAATCACCATACATACCTGCCCAGAGACGTGATACTGCGCCTTTCCGCTATCCTAAAAAAGGACTTGTGGTTGTTCATGTGTTCCTTAAAATGTGTCGCGGTTAAACCGACATGTTTTCGTGTCTGTGTTTTGGATGTGCTACCATCGATGTTGGTTTCGTTAACAACGGACCAGAAGTCTTTGTAGTTGCTGGAGGTGTTTCTCACCGTGCTGATATTCCTGGATGTCCTTCTAGTGGATCTGCGCGTAAATTTAGTGCCGCTGCCTCCATCGTAACTGTTGGTATTGTTATCTCTGCTGTTTGAAGCGATGCTGCCCCCACCGCCGTCACCGCTGTTGTCGGTGGAGGCATTGTGCCCGCTTATGCTGTTGCTCTGCTCATCACCGTCACTGCTGTCATTGTTGCCATCGGATGTGCTATTGCGGCTTAAGCTGTTAGTCCATATATATCGTACACGATCAGGAGCAACGTTAATGAAATTTGAGCACCCCTAAGCCACGAGCAGAAGCAGGATGTAGGATATGAATTACTCCCTAACGACAGCAGCAATGCCATCAGAGTTAAGGAAGTAAGCTCTCACTCGACTCAGGGACGTTTTTAAACACCAGGAAAGATATTTTCAGTCAATGCCCTCTGCTTACGTTTTTCCAGCCAGAGATCTTCTCTTCTTCCGTCTCTTCTGCGACACAGGACACTGCACTTCCATCACGTTCATTCAGCATCATAAGCAATTTCAGTTACAGCTTCACCACACTTTTCATTGATATGTCAATATTCTGTTTGTGATACGATCTACATCAGCCAAACTAACCACTGAGCGTCTAGTAAGTTTGCAGATCAGTTAAATTGGATTTGGCTTATCCTTCATGTCCCCACGTATTTAGACAACTTTCACAGAAAGTAACGTACAGACGCGCAAATCACTACTCACCTGTAAAATGAGAGAGAAAGAAAGTGAGAGAGCAAGAGGAATGTATGAGAATAACATACAAACATTTTTGCAACAATATCACCATCGTATTCTCAATTAGATGATAATTAAATTGCGTTTTTTGGGGGGGACATCGCATGAATTCGTAGACGCATATGCTTGAAAAATAAAACACAATTTTATTTTATATAAAGTGGATAATTATACGTAAGCAGTTTGTTATTACCGTAGGCTTGCGACATATATCAGTGTTATTTACAGAAGTTTCCACTAACTAGTTATTTCTCATAATAATCTAATTTCAAACACAAATTTGTGTTTGATGTAAAACCTCAAGTATTAATATTCTAATTATTTTTCCAATTCTTCAGTCAATTGAATTTTCCCCTTCATTCCCTTCAAACAGTTTCAGACATGCTTTAGTGAAATGAGAAATTTTTCTTCCTGTTTTTTTCTTATTCTTTAAAAAAAAAAAAAAAAAATTCTATGATCTCAGATTAATCGACATCAATTTCGATATGTAAGGAAGCTTTTTGCGATAATTATTTCGCCTGCTTGTTTGGTTTTAATGTAAATGAGAGAAAGTAACTGATTTTTAATATCTTAACACTTACATAACGGTGGAAAAGAATTTGTCTTATATCCCTTCAGATCGAGAATAAAAGTACTAATAATACCGGCCATTATATACTGTACACGATCATGAGCAGTTGGAAAAAAATACCTCCTTACGTTGTTTCTATGTCTCTGCCAAATTTAATGAGCATATCATTATTTTCACTATAATTTTAAAGAACTAAAGAAAATGTTAATTTTGGAGTTTTCCGCCGTTGTTAATCTGAATAGAATATAAGTAGTTTTTATTAGAATACCCACATTTTTCATAACAGTAAACTAATATAACACTTGGATTGAATGGAATATAATATTTACATTGGAATCTACATAGAAATGTCCTGGTGTAAATATATTTTTTTATGTTTTAAATGTCCAGAAATTTCGAAATGAGTAACTCTCTGGAATTCAAATTGTTTTTTCTAAAGACTAGCGTTTAACTTTAAAGAATATCTGATGATAGAATAAGTACCAATTATATAATGTGTTTAGACAAGCGTTTGTATAGTCTAAACCATTGTTGTCTTTTTCCCAGCAGAACAAACTATTTCAATAATGTTTGCTTTATTAGTGTTTTGTTGAAGAAAAATATTACTAGGCACTTGAAGCAAATATATTGCACTTAAGCTGCCTATTCACCTAAAATGCCATATTACTACTACTACTACTACTACTACTAATAATAATAATAATAATAATAATAATAATAATAATAATAATAATAATAATAACTATGCTAATATAGATGATAACAACACGAACAATATATAATACAAATAATAACAATATAATATATGTAGTAGTAGTAGTAGTAGTAGTAGTAGTAGTAGTAGTAGTAGTAGTAGTAGTGGTGGTGGTGGTGGTGGTGGTGGTGTTGGTTGTAGTAGCACATAACGTTTAATAAAAATATGATTTCATTATCATTCACCCCTTCATTTAATCGTTTGCCAAGAATTCATCAATCTATATTTAATTTCCGACTAAAAATACCCATTAGCATTTCAATTAAAAATAAACTTAATAACATAAAAATTATTGATCTAAGTTTCTGCTTCGGAAAACATTTACAAAATTTTATATATACATACATACCAAATTATATATATATATATATATATATATATATATATATATATATATATATATATATATATATATATATATATATATATATATATATATATATATATATATATATATATATATATATATAGTCGTATATTTTTCTCCTTTCAGTAGATGAGTAAACACATTAATTCTTGGAAATTCCTTAATTAACCAATTTGACCCCATTAAAAATATTTTGGAAGGGACATTCTTATATATTTCATGTTTAAGATTTAAGAAACAATGAAAGCAACGTGATTTAGTGCTTTTATTGATGAGGTATTTTTGGCAAGTTATTTGTTGAAGTTAATATATCTCACCATTATTAAGTAGTGCACATCTGGTAAGATACTGTGAAATTTACTTCATGTAACCATTGTTTACAAACAAGTTTCTACGAGTAGTTGACGGTAGAGATGTCTACCTCGGTGAATATCACAAAATCTGATAGCCATATCATTCTTCTGACGTTGTGCTTTCGTTGAACTTAAAATTTCCTTGGTATATACTAACGAACGTATGAGTTTATAATTTCAGTATTCATCTCCCCCTCATTACATTAATAATTATTCGCGATAAAATTTCCAGCGTTTTACATGGCAAAATGGACTGAGTTGACATTTAGTCAAAACTTCTTGTAGGTGCCATGATAGAAGGTATCATGTGGTTCAGAAATTACCAGCCCCGCGACAGAATGTCCTTCAATATATATATATATATATATATATATATATATATATATATATATATATATATATATATATATATATATATATATATATATATATACACAGAAAGAGATGGAGTGAGAGAGAGAAAGACTGCATGTGTGTGGATGTGTATATACATACCTCATACAATTGCTCTTCTTTGAAATAGGGACTCTGAAGGTCTCTATCCTCAAACATACCGCTATAAAGAATAGCATGAAAATATTCGGATAGAAAACCCTTTCAGATAGAAAAAGTAGAAAATCCCGTAGGCTTTGAACGAGTTATTATTTATAGCTTTAGGTGAGACTTGAAATCCACTTTTCCAAATCTAATCATTCCATGATTTCTAGAAATTTTATAAATGTCTCATGACGTCAACATGATGGAATGTTTTATGTTTTTACGAACTGTACACATGGCTATATATACACACGCATAAACAGGAATCAAGTGGATCTTATAGTAATGGATCACCAAAAATGAAGACTGTTCATTCTGATTGATGTAGTAGCTAAAGCAAGCAAGCAATAATATGAATCCTGGAGATTAGGACTTATTATAATGAAATGAAAGTTAATGTGATTATAAAAGAAAATTTCGGTTTCAAATTGTGGCAGTAATTAAGGGGGAGGCAGCTAGTTGATTACATCAACCCCAGAGTTATTTAATCGATCCCGAATGGATGAAAGGCAAATTCGACCTCGGCAGAATTTGAACTCAGAACGTAGCGGCAGACGAAATACCGTTAAGCATTTCGCCCGGCGTGCTAACGTTTCTGTCTGCTCGCTGCCTTCATAAAAATAAATATTTTTCTTAAAAAAAGTAACGACTGTAAAATATACCCATTGATAATTACTAAAAATTGCAATTCCTTTAACAAGGAGTGAATTGCAACAGTAAGCACTCTGCAATTTGTTTAGGTTGGGAGAATCGGGAACCAGAATAAACTAGTACAGATACGCGAAGAATCAGACGCCACACATATGAAACTGGTGAAAAATATTTCTTACAACAAAATAAACAGACTCATTTCACACAAGCTGAAAATTAATTAACTGGCATGAGGTGTGTTTAATTTCTACAATAATTCTATACTGAAGCCAATCCTCTTGATAAATATTACATTATTTTGATACATTAGAAATTAAATATTGCAGGCAAACAAAAGTTGAACGATAAGCGTATAAATTTTTAAAAAAGAAATAAATAATAATATTGCTTTTCATCGATCATGATTGCGAAGTTGTCATGACGACGATGACAACGGCGATGATGAAGACGACGACGATGATGATGATGATTATGATGATGACGACGACGACGACGACGACGATGATGACGACGACGATGATGACGACGACGATGACGACGACGACGATGATGATTATGATGATAGTGGAGAGGATGGTGGGGGTGATGGTGAAGAGGATAAAGAGGAAGATGACAATAGCAAAGACGATTAACACGTGTGTTGTGATATGAAGTTCGTTAAGTGGCACTTTGCCTGAGGTTTTAAAACTAGTCATATCCGTGAAGGACTGTTAGGGAGGGTGGCGAAATTTAAGATTATTTAATAGAGTTTCTTTAATATTTGAATATATTATTAGATAAAGTTGCATACATATATATACACACATATCTCAGTGCACACGCGTACATTCGATGTTATGCAACAGCAGCAATATTAGATTAAAATAGCCATCTATGTTTGATATTTCATACAAATAAATCATCGAGGGCTAAATCTTCAGTGATATTAGTCTGGTGATCATACCACTTATGGTCGTGTTGCTTTAAAAACATATCGGTAGGAAACGAAGACGTCAGAAACATTTCTATTACCCTGGGCGCTGCCGATAACCTACACTCATAGGCAGCTATATCTTGAGAAGACGGAATTTAGCGCCCGCCTTTATATAGGAAAACAGGGAATAAACATTCACTACTTATGAGAAAAGCCCCCTGGCTTAATAAAAACAAGTAATAATCAAAAACGTTATGGATAACGTCCAGCGAGGCAAGACTGGTTGTGCTATTCTCACTACCCACTGCAGGGATGATTTTCGCTCCTCTCCCTCCGTTTTATATTGTATTTTTAAATACAGTCCATCCATAAAACATATCTCGGTCGAACACTAGTAAATTTGCTCCTTGATGATGCATTTTTATTAAGGAACGATTCTTGTACTTTAATGGTAGAGTATTTATCGAAACAGGATGGAAAACATCACACTTTGATCACGGCTAAAGCCGAGAGCTAAGTGGCAGAGAATTTACCGCAAGAAATCTATTAAAAGTACTAAAAAACCTACCACAGAAGTTGCAATGTTCTTATTCATAGTAAGTACTATTGTTATATATAGTGTGTTAACAGAGAACCTATAAATATCGGTTTCCTATTTTTTCACAAGGCCAACACGTTCCGGGAGGGGAAGCTGATTAGATTGACTCCTGTGCACAAGTGGTACTTATTTTATCGACACCGTAACGATGACTGTCGAAATCGAGCTCTGTAGAATTTCAGCCCAGAACATAAAAACGGACGAAATGCTGCTCGGCATTTTGTCCGACATGCTACAGATTCAGCCAGCTCGTTGCTTTGTATTCTATAAATATGTTTCTTGCAGTAGTAGATTATATACCTTGAATTTCTTTTTTCGGGGTTCAATTTAAATTCATGCTTATTAGCATCCTTAGATCATCATGCAAAATACATTCTGGTACTGAATTATTTCATTTAACATTTACGGACAGTCAGTTATTCAAACAATTTGCATGGCATTTCCTAAGCGTTAGATATCATAATTTTGATAATTCTGAGAATTAAAATATCATAAAAAGTTGTGAATAGTAGGAAACATTTCAAGACGCTTCAACATGCCTCTCCATTTTTTCTGAATAAGATTCAATTATATTTACATACGAAATTGCAGCTGATAAAATATGCCCCTTAACTCTTTATAACAGTTTTTAACATTTCATCGAGCGTCACGTTCATAGGATCTGATTTTCATACATAATCACCAGCCAGTATCTGGCCTTGCATGAGAATTGTTACAGAAAACACTAAGGCACAAGAGCAAAGAATATCACCATTTCGACCCACACTCAGATTTGTATTTTCCAGTGACAGTGGAAGGAATTTCTGCTTTGACAACCAGCCCGCATATCACAAGATATATCATTCGAAGTTTCATATATTCACACGATCTACCGGCATGGGTCTGCCTGAGGATTTTCGTAGAATTTGATCTGAGAGTATAAAGACACAGAATGGGGCATTACATCTAATGTTCAGTAAAATCAACCAATTCGTCTAATAAAATATTGAAAATTCTTATTCGACAAAGCATTAATATATATAAATATATATATATATATATATATATATATATATATATATATATATATATATATATATATATATATATATATATATATATATATATAATCGTTATATAAAAATTTGAACTCAGAACGTAAATACAGATAAAAATACCGCTATTGAATCCTTTTTTTGTATTAAATCTAATTTTGAATCACCATCTTTTACTCCTCCATTATTCTATAATTGTTTGTAGTATTTGTATACCTCTAATGATATTTTTCCACTACTATTTTCATATTCTGATGACTTGTTCTGCTTGCTTTTTTGTTTATGAATATGATGAATCTTTATTAGAAATCATTCTTTCTCTGTTTTTGGACCTCTCAAAGAGTTTGAATTGTTCTATTTTGAATTTATTACCCCCGCCCCCATATATATATATATATATATATATATATATATATATATATATATATATATATATATATATATATATATATATATATATATATATATATATATATATATATATATATATATATATATATATATATATATATATATATATATATATATATATATATATATATATATATATATATACATATATATATATATATACATATATATATACATATATATATATATATATATATATATATATATATATATATATATATATATATATATGCGAGTAAAAATAAATACAAAAAAAGGTGGATTTTTTTGTATGATTGTGTATAGAGGAATATATTATTTTGCTTAAAAGAGTTCCAACACTGTCTGTTTTTTATGTTTTATTTATATTCCTGCAGAACTAATGTGGGGTATAGAATATGGAATATACAATATATAATATAATATACAATATATAATATAAAATAAAATAAAAATGGATGGCACCATGAAATAAAGTATTGAATGTAGATGAAATATTGAGTGTTCAATATAAAGGATCAAATATATAGATATATAAATATAAATATATATATATATATAGGACGGAACGTTATCAGTGAACAGGTCGCGGTGTCAAAGCGACGAAAATATTTTGGCAATTTAAATTAAAATCTTGAAGTTAATATAATGATTTTTGTGTATTGTTAAATGGGCTATAAAGAAATTCCACACTGCAATCATTTTCGTTCCAGCACACGATCTCAGAGAAAGTCACTTGCTATATATGCATATACATACGCACACACACACACACACACACACACACACACACACACACACACACACACACACATTTATGTATGTATATGTATATATAAATGACTAAATCAACTTATGTGCTACATGTCTTGGTATATAAATAAAGCCTACAAATGTATTGATGCCCAAATAACAAGCTTTGTTTCTCTCCACCGAACTGAAATATTCTGCAACCAAAAATATTTTGTAGCTACGAAGCCCAGCACACATTCTAACCATCACAAATTCTGATAAGTTCTTACTGAGGTAGTACAACATTTTTGAGACGAAAATGTAACAAAACTATTTGATATAATGTCTAGGTACTTGTTGTTGCACCGAATATCAGGTGTAATAATGCAAGGCATATAAAAGCACTCACAGAACAGGAATTCCAATATATCTAAGACGAAGCAGCAGACGCCAACAGAGAACAAATCGATAGTTGAAAGCAAAGAACAAGAATTTCACAACTCTGTATGCTTCTTATAAACCTTTGATCGCTTTTCGATTTTATTCTGATCATCTAATGATACACACTATGCCCCATCACAGACCAACCGTTTCGGCCTTGTCTACTTCTGTCTTCGTTCGTTTTGTGGCTTACGGATATCGGAAGCGACATAACATAAAAATGGAAACTGGTCACACATTTCTCGAACAGAAGCTGGTAGATTGATAATGTATTCTCCAAGAGACACCCGCAGATACAGACAGAAATACACATGCACAAAAGCACTCAGATACCCAAACATACACACACAAACACACACACATATATACACACACACTTACACACTTACACACATACACACAGGGATATATATATATATTTATATATATATATATATATATATATATATATATATATATATATATATATATATATATATATATATATATATATATATATATATATATATATATATATATATATATATATATATATATATATCGACAGACAGACAGACAGACAGATTAGATAGATAGATAGATAGATAGATAGATAGATAGATAGATAGATAGATAGATAGATAGATATCTGTGAAAGTGTGGGTGTGCATATATCAATGACACTGTGGCGCACAGGTGCCATTGAATGTAAGGACTCGTCTGCTGGATCATTGTCCTGATGAAAGGTGACCCATTTCCTCAGTTTTCATCCGTCTTGATAGCCTTTCGTAACTTCTTCAGTAAGTTGGCATCGCACTCTCCCGCTTGATGGTGTCACCCTTTTCAATGCTGTCAATAAACACAATGCCTTTTGCATCCTCAAATTCTGAGGCCATCATCTTCTTTGAAGAGAAATCGGCAGTCGCGTTCTTTGGAGTAGCTGGGGAGAGCACTTTTCACCTCCTGTTTATCTCTTTGTCTCTCTAGCCCAAAGTGATGAACCTAACACTCATCCTGTGTTCGGAATCATTCAAAGAAACCAGCTGGGTCTACCTCAAACAACGTAAGATTTTTCTTGCGGCGTAATCAATACGGTGCGCTATTTACTGTGTATCAGAATATGCGCCATCCACCGACCAGAATACTTTCGACATACGAAGTTCAGGTTGCAGATATGTTATTAGCTTTGGCCATTCTATTTTAAATCGAGTCGCCTCTCATGCATCACTAGATAGTGAATACAATCAATGTCTTCCTCTGTGGTGACAGCTGCAGGATATCCAAACCTTGGGTCATCATCAAGACTCTCTCGTCCCCTCATAAATTCAGCTGCTCACTTTTGTACTATTGACAACGCTGGAGCGTGATCCCCTAATGCTGCAACCTTGAAGTGCTTGGATGCTAAACCCATTTTTTGAAGATACTTGATAAAACCACGATACCAAAATTTGTCACTTGTCACACAAACACACACACACACACACACACACACACACACACACGCGCGCTCTCTCTCTCTCTCTCACACACACACGCTCTCTCTCTCTCACACACACACGCGCTCTCTCTCTCTCTCTCTCACACACACACACACTTATATCCATATACATGCACAACTATACATATGTGAATATGTATCCACTCGTATGAAAATGCACACAAATATATAAATACAATATATACTCACTGAAATATACATATGTACGCTATACAGATATGCAGAAAACAAAAGATGTCGGCGCAGGCGGATATATATATATATATATATATATATATAGGAGGGGGAATGTACGAAAGAACAACAACAGACGAGGACAGGTGGTGTAAACAACAAATGGATGTATTAGTATGACGCTCGGGAATACGGAAAGTCTTTAACGTTTCGAGCTACGCTCTTCAACAGTAAGAATACGGAGACAAGGAGAAAAACACGGAGAAAAAAATTTGAATAGTGTTCGGTCAACGGTCAATCATAGTAATGACTGACCGGAAGTTAGAAATTTCACACAGGAGAGCTAAGAAAAGGGGGAGATAACAAAAGGGGGAGAAAGAACGGTGATCGAAGAACGAGGGGCTGTGTGTGTGAGAGATAGAATGCTGGTGATCTTGACGTATGCATGTGTGAAAATGGGGAGGGGAGAAAGGAGTTGGTCAGTTGTAGTGTGTGCGTGGTGTGATGTGAGGGTGTTGGGAGGTGGGGAAGGCATGGGTGGAGTGTGGGTTAGGCTGAGAGTGGGGTACAGGTGGGGGTATGTGGGTAGGGGGTGTAAGGAATTGGATGTGGTGGAGTGGGAAGGTAGAGTAGGAGTGTGTTGGGGTGGGGTGGGATGAGCTTATGAGAGGGTGACGATGAAGGGGAAGGGGAAGGGGGATGTAAGAGAGGGGGAAGGTGGGTATGGGAGGGGGAGAAAGAGAGTGAGAGAGAAGAGAGTGAGAGAGAAGAGAGTGAGAGAGAAGAGAGTGAGAGAGAAGAGAGTGAGAGTGAGAGTGAGAGGGAAAGAAAGAAGAGAGTGAGAGAGAGAGAGTAAGAGAGAAGAGAGTGAGAGAGAGAGGAAGAGAGAAGAGAGTGAGAGTGAGTAAGAGAGTAAGGGTGAGAGAGCAAGAGAGTAAGAGTGAGAGAGGAGAGAGTAAGAGAGAAGAGAGTGAGAGAGAGTAAGAGAGAGGAGAGAAAGAGTAGGGGTGAAGAGAAGTGGGAGTGAAGAGAACTAGGAATGAAGAAAAGTAGGAAGAGAAATAGGAGTGAAGAGAAGTAGGAGTGAAGAGAAGTAAGAATGAAGAGAAGTAGGAATGAAGAGAGGTAGGAGTAAAGAGAAGTAGGAGTGAAGAGGGTGAAGAGACGTCAGAGAAGTAGGAGTCGGGGCAGGAGGGGAGGTGGGGGAGGAGAGGGGAGGAGAGGGGAGGAGAGGGGAGGAGAGGGGAGGAGAGGGGAGGAGAGGGGAGGAGAGGGGAGATGTGGGTGGTAGGAGGGAGGGTGGGGGAGAGAGGCAGGGGGAGGGGGATTAGATGAAGAGGGGAGGGGAGCTGAGCCTATGTGGCGCAAAGGAGCGAAGAGAGAAGGTTAATCCCTGTTCACGACGCAAACGGGAGTCCGGATGGCCCCTGTGCATGGACGATCCAAACACGGACAGGTGTTGCTGCAAAGAGTGACCGGCAGAACGGAAATGGCGTGACACCGGGGTGTCATTGCCAACGTTGATGTCTCGGAGGTATTCCGCGAATCGGTCGGCCAGGTGGCGCCCCGTAATGTTAATTTTTATGTCCAGTTATAACAAACATCACGAAAATACACGAGCTGATAACGGAAGACCGTCATTGAACAGTTGATGAAATTGTTGACATGACTGGTGTGTCCTAGAGCTTCTGCCAGTAAATTTTGCGCGAGGAAATCTGAATGAAAAGATTTCTAGCACAATTAGTGCCTCGTGTACCCACCCTTTCTATTCGCCCGATCTAGCTTCCTGCGACTTCTGTTTTTGTTTTGTTTTACCGAATGTGAAAAGTGTTTCCAGGAAAACGTTTTGCAGATATGGAAGGAAGAGGTGAGTAGAAAAAACGACAGAGGCGTTAAAAGACATCACCTTGCAAGAATTCCACGGCTGCTTCAAAAAGTAGAAACGCGCCTGGACTGATGTATTGCTTCAATGAAGAACACCTTGAAGTCGGTAAAAATATAAACATGTAAAACTAAGTCAATAAAACAATATTGGAAAATTCCAGTTTTTTGGGGGTACCCCATCATATGTATATATATATATATATATATATATATATATATATATATATAATTGGGCGATGGGAAACGTATATAATCCTTATCAATATTTGTAATGTATGTGTTGATTTCAAGAATTAGGTTGACACGGTAACATATGGTTGATAGAAATTTGAACCACTAAATACAACAAAAAAATGTTTAAAACACAGGCAGAAATAGTAAAAAAAAAAAAAAAACAGAAAAGCAGTACGTGGCGTGCGTCTACTGCAATGTAGACAGAAAAATTAAAACGTCATAACCAATAAAAGATTTTTCGCACCAACAAGACTATCACTTGTCGAGATCTAGCCAAATATTACGGGCGGAGTTTCTCGGAACGATTCGCTTATCTTATTCGGTACAGAATTTGGTAAATGATGCAAAACTTTTTTATTATTTGTGTAGGTAACATGCATAGATACAAGTAAACACACATTCACACACACATATGTGTGTGTATGCTTGTGTGCGCATATCTATTCTATTTTTGGGAATGTATGTTTAGTGTGTGCATATGTTTAAGAATTCGTGTATGCATTGTATGTATACGTCTATATTTTATATATACATGTATATATATATATATATATATATATATATATATATATATATATATATATATAACTCTTTTAAACAAAATAATATATTCCTCTATACACAATCATACAAAAAAACCACCTTTTTTGTATTTATTTTTACTCGCATATATATATATATATATATATATATATATATATATATATATATATACATGTATATGTACGCATATATATGTAAATACACATGTATATGTACGCGTATATATGTAAATACACGTGTGTATATATTTATATTAGACAATATATATACACACACATGCATATATAAATATATATACATGTACATACGCATGTATCTGTTATAAAACATGCAGTAATATTATTTTCTATTCTAGGCCCGACATTTTTGGGGAGGGCACAGTGTACTGCCTCTGAAAGTATAAAAGGTAAAGTCGACCTCGGCGCAATCTGAACGCAGAAATTATAATACATATAATAATAATAATATTAATAATAATAATAATAATAATAATAATAATAATAATAATAATAATAATGATAATAATAATAATATTAATAATAATAATAATAATAATAATGATGATAATAATAATAATAATAATAATAATAATAATAATAATAGTAATAATAATAATAATAATAATAATAACAATAATAATAATAAACAAAATAAATCTGTTTTAATGGCGTTAGTCCAACTATGTGTTTACACATTCATGCATCGATGGTGTATGTTTTTATATGTGATTGTCAGTAACATGAACCTCTGCAATATGAACCTCGAACACAACATGCATATATATATACCTACATATATATCTTTTAATATATTTATGTTGGTCATAAATATCCCTATGTGAGTACATTTATATCATATATTTCATCTCATCATTTCTCGGATATTAGCATTCATTTTAGATTTAATATCATATTATATATAGTTTTTACTTATCTAAAATTATTTAATTTCACTTTACTTCGCAGCACTTGGTCTAACGTTCTTCTTGTCATAAGTATTTTTCTAAATTCTGCTGGACAGTATCCATCATATTTACATCTCTATTAGAGTTATACACTGATAATTGGTTTACACTCTCAAATATTAGAGTTAGCAATTTCTATTTTTCTATCTCCTCTAATATCTTAATACTTATAGATTCTACTTTTAACTGCAAAATAGACTTAAATTTAATATCTCCACTGTCATTTAGAATATTCTATTGTCTTAGGAGAGACTTGACAGCAATATTGATCACACGTACTGGTTCAATACCTCATCTTTATTGTTAACCAGTTGGTTAAATATCTAACCACCTAACAAATCAATCGTTTGTTTAATGCGCTAGTTAAAAAATCAATCAGTTGTTTGTCAGTGAAAGTTCTTTCGTCGTTATTTGCTACGAAATGACTTGCTCCGTTTCTACACTGTTTGCTCTGAGTCTAACCGAGAGTTGGTCTTATGCCTGTGTGTATACACACCTGTAGGTACGTATGTAAATGAGTGCTTGCTTAGAAAAGAAGGTAAGGGTGAAAGTAAAGGGAGAGTTTGTGTCTGTGTGTGTATGAGTTAGTGCGTGTGTGTGCGAAAGACTATATGTGTACACCTGCTCACCGCTTGTGTGTTTGTGTATGTGTGTGTGCATTAGCAATTCTGTGACATCTTTACAAAAACGAAGTAACATTTAGAAATTAACGTTCAAATGGGAAATAATTCTTCTATATATCAATAACCATGGTAGCTCTCATATTTTATACACCATGTTACCCCTGCTTCTACGTAGCTATAATACTTTTGTCACCCAAAAGTTTTCACGAAATGAATATCTGTCATATTGGAATTTATGGTTTCTTTATTTGATTTCTCTTTCCATGCACAACGACATCTCATTACCTTTACGAATTCAATTGTCTTTTCATAATAGATGCATGCGTTTCATCGAAATTTACTCCACTTATGATATCCGTCTCCATCATTAAGTCATAAACTAGAACTATTCACTTTAGTATTTTAATCATTAAATTACGCATTGGTATAAATTTCGGAGATTAAATTTGCCCTTCATGTTTTCCAGAAAAATTAAATTAAGTACCAGCTAAGCACCGTGGTCAATGCAATCGACTTTCTAGTCCTGTGTCAAAATTAGAAACAATATCACTTTTCATAAGGCGGCAACTTATATCGTTGGATATTATTTCTGTTATACATAATTATAAAAGCATAATCATAATCGCGTTTTGAAATCCAGCCAATACATTGAATAGTGCATATTCACGCGTTCAGAGTATGAAATAGTCAATCTATCTATCTATCTATCTATCTATCTATCTATCTATCTATCTATCTGTTTGTTTGTCTGTCCATCAATCTAATCTAATCTATCTATCTATCTATCTATCTATCTATCTATCTAGTTTTATATATATATATATATATATATATATATATATATATATATATATATATATATATATATATATATATATATATATATATATATATATATATGCATATATATATATACGTAACACACCGAACATGTATATTATTCAAAACTACGAGTTCTTGTATTTCTTCAAATTGAAAGACATTACAGTAGCTGAGACAGTATGATGAGAAGCGAATTAATCATATTTCATGTTGTCGAGATACTCGAATGCAAATATCCCATCCTATTCTTATATATATATATATATATATATATATATATATATATATATATATATATATATATATATATATATATATATATATATATATATATATATATATATACATGCATACACATTGATATATACATATATATTTATAGACACACGTACTTACATACATACATATAGAAATATTACACATAGACATATTACTCATATATATATTGGAATATATACACATTTAACTATATATGTACGTTCTTATATATGTACGTATGTATGTATGTATGTATGTATGTATGTGTATGCATATATATTTGTTATTTAGCTCCTTTCAATCACTTCATTTAGAACCTGCAGGCAATTACTGTACCTCAATCAGCAAACAAATTGCTGAGGGGTAAATACATATATAACATTATGTTTTATTCAATCTTTTCGCGTTTAATTTATTCTGCCTAAGAAACATACTCTCATATATATGCATATGTCCTTTTTGTTCATGTATGCTTATATTTGTGCGTGCGTGACCGCGCATGTTTGTATTCCAATGCGAGCGTGTGTATCCACAACAAAGAAGTAGCCGGTGGTTAGAAATTTTATAAAACAGGCGAATTAGTGTATCATGAATAAAAATATAACAAATGCTTAGCTAAAATATCGAGTATTCTATATATATATATATCTATATATATATATATATATGTATACACACCCACACAAGCATGTATACATACATACGTACATACATACATACATACATACATACATACATACATACATACATACATGCATACATATATATATATTTATTTATTTGATTAATTTTTCGTGAAGCTATTTG
The DNA here is from genome assembly GCF_046866305.1 of Octopus bimaculoides. Lineage (NCBI taxonomy): Eukaryota > Metazoa > Mollusca > Cephalopoda > Octopoda > Octopodidae > Octopus > Octopus bimaculoides. The sequence goes on along the minus strand of NC_142934.1, from coordinate 94,698,233 downwards.
ATTACATTACTTCATAATTTTAATTAGAATTTTTTCAGCGGTTTTTCAAAGCTAATGAATTGTTTTGGCGGAGAATAAAGTAATTACTTTCAAGGAATCACTCACACAAACAACAATATATAACCATCATCATCATCATCATCATCATCATCATTATTATTATTATCATTATCATTATTATTATTATTAATATTATTATTATTGTTATTATTGAAGAATCGATGTCTTGTTTTGTTTTCATTTAATATATCACGCTTTCATATTTACATAATGATTTTATTTATTTATTTATTTATTTATGACTTTACTATTTATGTCCCTTTTATATATATTTCCCGGACGGTCTATATTTATCACTCATCATTCTTTCGGACAATAAACATTAGGAAATATCAAGGATGTCATTTATTTGTTTCAATCCGACATTTTCTATTGTCTGATTAAGTAAAGCAATATATCACTCAACACGAACACCCACAGACAAAGACACATATATACACACAAAGTACATACACGCATTCACACACATACGCATATGTGTGTGTGTGTGTGTGTGTGTGTGAATGTTACGCGCGCGCAAGTGTGCGTAGGTGTTGTTATCTCTGTATATGTGGGTGTCGTGTGGATCTTTATTCACATATGTTTGTGCTTAGATTTCATTATTCATTATGTTTAATAATGGAAGTGTCTAAAATCGAATATATTTCGCTATCACTATTTTGAACTCTGGACATCCATGATATGTGGAGCGACGGACATTCCAGGAGTACTTTAGTTACACGCACTGATATATTTATTCGGAAAATATATACCCCTCCCTTGGACCGACATCCACGTACTTATGTATGTCTCTGTCTACGTATGAATATATAACTATATCTTTCTCTCTCTGTCTCTCTCTCTCTCTCTCTCTCTCTATATATATATATATATATATACGTGTTTGTGTGTGTGTATGTATGTACGAATGTATGTGTGTATCAGTGTTTGTGTGTGTGTGTGTGTGTGTGTGCGTGTGTTTATAAATGTGTGTTTACATGAATGATGCGTGTGTAATAAACAGACACAATTTTAGCAGAGGCGGTGGAACATCAGCGTGCCGAAAATACGTCTGTGTTACTCTAGCAGTCCGTAGAAATGAAAGGCACTAAATTATCAAAGCTGCCGTTTCAAACTCAGATAAAGAGAACGTTGTCATGCGAAATCTGTAAAGCATCGTCTCATCGAATGTAAACTGGAATTGTTGGAAGACGGTCCACAACGGTTATATAAGCTGTAGAGACCACTTGGCCCTCAGATAATTGCTGTTGCTGACACCAGTTAGTGAAATATTCTCATCGTGCAGAATCATCCCTCAGCCAAATCCGCAGCTTCCAACGCAGTATCACTCATAATCCTACATGTATATTTCTATATCCGGTGACGTACTTGTTAAGACGGTCATAATTTACTATACGCAGTCGTAACTAAATGACTCGCAGACTATTTTTCTTAATACATTCTTCGAGCATCACCTCTATATTTTCAATTCTAGAATATATTTTACTTTCAATTTGTTGTTCATTGCACTTGTGTTGATTAGAGAAAAACCCGAGCTGCTTAAAATTTGTTGAGATGATAACTTAAATACAAAATTGTTTGGTAAATGGTTAAGTAACTATTAGCACATTAATAAAAAGCGCTTGAACTTTTATCTAAAATTATATGCACATTTTGTAAAAGTCTCTATTAATTTATGACCCATATTTGAATTATTTTGGATGTTTCGGAGAAATCGCCAGACACATTTTCCTCGACTTATTAAGGCCTTGATAAATATAAAGTTGTTAGCGGTGCCGAAATTAGTGATAGATATAACTCGACGTAAGTTATATAATTGCCTCTGACGGTTTGGCATTCCCTTGAAAAAAAAAACAAAAAAAAAACATTCCTATGATATTTTCATGTTTCAGTACTTTTAATGGATGCGTAATATTAATTTCATATTTCTAAAATGTTTGTCGGGCAAAGATCAGACTTCAATAAGATGTGTATCTTACAAAATACTTTCTTTAGTTTCATACTATTTTTAGACAACATAACAGTGAAATTTGTTTCCTACATCGTTTATTGGCACATATTTGATGTCTCAATTAAGAAGTGCCAATATTCATGATCTCACACAATATTTACCATAGATGAGAATGCGAAATGTTATTCAATGTTCTCATTACTTTTCGTATTGGATGACCCTGCCAATCCTACTTGAATGCCAGGATATATGACATTTCTGTTATGTCTTTCAAATGTAAACTCAAAGATTTATATATGGTTTTTTTTTTGTGGTTCATTAGTGAATTCTGTTACTTTTTATATAATTTCACCAATTTTAGACATATATGCCACAGATTGTGATAATATGGCACTAAATCTAATTTTTTCATTCAACTTTGATTTTCGCTGAAATGAAGAAAAAATTATTGTTTACTAATGTATCAGTGAGCCGTTCTGACACAAACGAATATTAGCATTGTATTAAACTCCAAACTTAGAGTGCCATCAACTTCAATGTAGTTTGTACTCACACTCTTCCATTTATAGAAATTAGCATTGTGTTATCTGATAGAGTAATACTTTTGGATACATAGGGTAAGGGAACAACAAGGAAAGGGAAATGGTCTTATTATAGTCAATAAATTCAGCAAATATAAACATTTGCCACGGAGCTTTGCTTCGATTTTGCCTATTATGGTTCCTACTCAAAAGGAAGAGACTCCACCATTTTTTGGTGTCTATTTTAATCGAAGGAAAATAAGAAGACCCTATTTCATCCTGCACACAGCTACCCTTCGTTTCTTTCTTCACATTCCAACCGCTGTAAGCTTCCTTCACGCCGACTGGACGGGGAACCCCTTTACAGTTTTCCCCGAATGAGTAAAGCCATAACTGTCATCGCTTCTCCCTATAATCATACAGAAGGCCATTGTATTTGGCACGCTTCAATTGGTGGGTCTCATCACATCCTTCTTCCCAGGAGACTGTAAGCTCAATAAAGATAATTTTCTTGGTCTTTTCTGACCGCAGAACCAGTGTTGTATGAATAACCTGCAGTCCCTCTCCCAGGTCCACTTTCATATCCCATTATATGTGTCTTTTTTTCTGTCCTCACTGGCTTCTCTCCTTCTTTCACGAACTTAATTGCTGCTGCTGTTTGTCCCTGATGATGATGATGTTTGTTAGGTCTTTTCTGCTCCAGGGTCTGAACGTTTGTTGAGTGCACCCTATCATGGCGCTTCTTGTATCTCCCTTAAGTAAGTGCCCTTCTACCGCATCACAACGTGTGTGGCAGCGAGCCCATTTCTCCACGCAGTCTCCCTCCTGGTTCCTCACTTCTACTTAGATCATTACAATCGTCTGTTTGAGATCCACCCTCCTCTATTATTGGAAATGTGAAGAACTGAGGCATTATCGACCTCTGCACAAAACTTCAACAATGTCGCGTAGCTCCAGCACGCTTTCAGCTTTTGAGCTAGCTACTCCCGTATTGTGTTAGCTACCCACGTTCGTCCAGACCTTATCGTAATAACTTTACGTTTGAAATGTTCATCCAGCGAGTTCCTGTACATCATTAACACACAACATTTTGCGACTTTGAATTCCTCCACTTCGTAGGACAGGGTGAGTTGTAGCTGTGCAGATCTCATACAAAGGCTTATTGAAGTGCAGCTTGGGCGAACAACTGGCAGCCTTTGGCGGTATCGGTTTAAACATCGCCTCTAAGTTTTCCACGTATTTCAACGAATAGCAGACGTCAACAAAATCTAGTCGCCTGATACTATTTGAATCTCGGTTTTCGTTGATACTGGAGGTTCTAATCTGGAAAGGGAAATATTTGCCTGTATTCTGTAAAATGAAGGATATTTTTACGTATATTCTTATCGAGGTTTACGCAATACCATATAGTACTCCATTGGAACCACAGCCTCTGATTAAATGCTTAACAGAATAATAGCATGATAAAAATATGCCCGCATGTTACCTCACATAAACATATTCTTGCCCGAACACACGCATACACCTGTGTCTTTATATATATATATATAAACGTGTGTATCTATGTATGTATGTTTGTATGTATATATACATACATACATACATGCATATATATATATATATATATATATATATATATATATATATATATATATATATATATATATATATATATATATATATATAACGAACACGACACAATGAAGTAGAGAAATTTGAAAAGACAACACGAAACCGGTTATTTCTCAAAATACAATGTCTATATACCAAAAAGATTTTATAACATTTTTCTAACGTTTTTCTAACATTTTTCTGACATAATTTAAATATATACTTTAACCATGTAACACAAGCCTTCTGTAGTTTTTTCACTCTTATTATCTTTTATATATATATATATATATATATATATATATATATATATATATATATATATATATATATTGATTGATTGATTGATAGATACATAGATAGATAGAATAAAAATAGCTAGACAGATAGATAAATAGACAGATAAGCATGGCTAAGTATTTGTATGTATGTATATTTATACATGTATGTATATGTATATATATATGTATATATATATGCATATATATATATATGTATGTAAATATATATATACATACATATATATATATATATATATATATATATATATATATGTGTGTGTGTGTGTGTGTGTGTGTGTGTGTGTGTGTGTGTGTGTACACATGCACAGATAGATAGATAGATAGATAGATACCTAACCACCTACTTAAATGTATATATATAGAGAGAGAGGTGGGAGAGGGGAAGAGAGAGCGATATGAATACACAAACATACACCACACATACAAAGATGTGTGTAGACATTAATACACGCATATGTGTGTAGTATGCTTGTATTAGTTGTAGTTTTGAATTTTCTAAAGGAATTTTCGGAGATATTTGTTTAGTTTCCACGACAGAAATATCATATTTCCTGTTGTGCATTCGTAATGTGGATTGTGCTTCATACAACAATGATATTTATTAGTTGAATTTAATAACAAAATTCAATTTGCTTCCGTACAATTAATCTGTAAACTCGGTCTCTCACGTATTTGGCATATTAATCACCTCGGAGTCAATATATTAAACAAAGGAACATCGTAAATACAATGGCAAAGAGTAAGATAATTTATTATGAATTAAGATATGCAACGTAACATCCACGTAGAATGTCTATATATGTAAAAGTAAAATAAATTTTTAAAAAATAATAATCCATAATAAAACAAAAAGTATTTTTTCGATAATAATATTAAAATTTGAAAAATAACACTTTCATTGTTCATTTAAAGTAGCCACGCGTAGGATATAAAAATGTCATTTCAATGCGCTTTCAAAATTTGTGCGCATAAATGTTTAGAGAGAGTGTGGGAGAGGGAGAGAAAGAAAGGGAGTGTGTGTACTTTGAAATTGATATAATATATTATTTTCATATCTTCCCGATATTTTTTATATGAACCTCGGACAAACCTTATAAATTTCCAGATTTTGTTTTATGGAACAAAAGTTTGCTAGCTCCACTATTTTTGTTGATTCTGGAAGAAATTACAGCGTGTTTGCCCAATCACAAATTCTCTAATCTTTCCTTTTGATATCTTCAAATGGACGCAAACTATGTTCGGAACACGAATAATCTTCCATCTAATTTCTCGTGATATATTATTGTTTGTTTCCTTCCGTATGCTGTTTAACTAATGAGTGTTAATTTGCCGTTCGATTTATTCAAATTCCTCTTTGTTCCTGAATCAGAAATATAACGATTTTATCATCCTAATGGCATTTAATCCGCTTCCTTATTTAGAGGGGCCGACGAGAATTTCATGTGCTGAATCTTGCTAAGGGAAATTAGCAGTGAATTAGTCATGTCTTCCTTCTCATTAAACTGGGCTTATCCTTCTTTCTATATTTTTAATGTCACGAGATAACCGCTACCCTAAGGGTTTGGCCGATCTTTGTTAGACAGAATTCCAGCTGTTTAATTTCGCAATCCAGGCATAGGAAACCCTATGTTATTTTACCAACACTTACATGGTAGACTATTATCTGTAATGTGAAACTATTCACATGATGCGTATATTGCTGTATTGATCAGACTATCATTTGTTGCTGAGCACCGCTGGTCACAATGCCCTTCCTCGCCTTGCTGTAGCTTTTGAATGTTATCATCTCGCTGACGAGGCGGGAAATTCGACACTCACCTGAACAGAACACCAAGCTGTTGCATGTATTTCCATATAAAACTGAGTGAAGTGGATCAATGTGAAATGAAACGTTTTCTCTCAAGGATTCTAGCGTACGGTGTTTGTTTGCACTCGTGTGTGTGTGTGTTTGTGTGTGTGTGTGTGCGTGTGTGTGTGTGTGTGTGCGTGCGTGACTGTGCGTGTGTGTGTGCGTGTGTGTGTGTCAGTATGTCTTTCAAACAGTCTATGAATTTCGACAGATTACTGGCAAAAAAATAAACTTGTCCAAAGAACCCACAGAGTTTTCGTACAGAACCTAATTGCAATTTGTCGTTTACGCAGTTCCAAACACTCGTTATAACTGCACGGCTTTTAAAATGTTGTGAACGTATACTTTAGCAACGTGATTACGTAAAACCACAAGTATGGCAAAACAGCAAAATATAATTTGTAGTTTAACATAATTTTATAAATGATAACAAACATAAGTTGTGCGATCTATTTCTTGTATGTCTAATGATTGTTTCCAAAACATTCGAATGCATTTTCAGCCCTTAAGGATCGTTATTCTGTATTCCCGAATCTGAGAAATATGTAGTATCACCTTTGGTGTGAACTGTTTTTAGTTTGGGCTATGTATTGCTCTCGACACTATTAGCAAGTAAATACAAATATTAGGTTTTCCAAAGCACATGTGAAGTTGTATTTCACTGTAAAACGTTGACCCTGCTTGAAAGAGAACCCGCTCCCTCAATTAGGTTGACGCATGTACCACAGTTAGGATTTTCGCAATTTGTACTGACGGCTTCAGTATTGTTGTCGAGTATACTTGGACTTGTGTTAAGAGACTTTTCATAGAATTCGGTTGTCTTTTGCTCTTTATGATGGTGTACGTTTGGAGGATTAAATTCATTCTGTGGTCCCTTTTGTAGAGGAATGTTCTGGTGGATGGTGTCGAAGGCTCCATTGTTAAGTGGGTTGTGTGTGGAGATGCATGGTAGGACTTTTGGTTGTAAATCCTTCCTTAAATTGGGATGTCTGAATTTGTGGATGTTGAGTTGCAGGGCACGTTCAAAGCCTATAAGCATTTAGTGATGGTGGGTAGTTCCTGTTAATGAGTGTATTCTTTAGTTCATGTAGTCTTTCGTCTGTATTAGAAACTATAGTACAAATCCTTTTTGCTCGGTTGAAGGGGATATTCATTCTAATGTGTTTGGAGAGGCATGAGTTGGACAGTAGATATTGCTTGAGTCCGTGGACTTATAGAATATGTCTGTTTCTATTTTGTTGTTGGATTTCTTAATGAGGATGTCGAGGAAGGGAAATTGTTGATGGCTATATTCCATCGTGAAATGAATTTTACGTCAAGTTCATTTATAAATGCTCGGAATTCTTTAAACCTCTCTATACTTTCATGCCAAAGAATGAAACAGTCATCCAGGCATCTCTTCCAGTTATTTTCTATGTAGAAGGAGAATGGGTTACCGTATTTTTCTAGAAATTTACGATAAATACTGATTTCTAGATACCCCATGACTAGGTTAGCAAAGGATGGGGTCATTCTCGTACCCATCGCAGTCCCGGATTTTTGTCGATAGAAGTTGTCTTTAAAGACGAAGTAGTTATTCTCCAAGATGAATTTTAGCCCTTCTATCACGAATTCTTTTTGATGCGATGTGGGAGTTCGTTTGCGTAATTCTCTAGTCAGAATTAAATTGCCTCTATTCTTAGGTTGTGGGGGATATTGGAATAGAAGTTGACTACATCGAAGAATACTAAAAGGGTGTCTTTGTTTATTGTTTCAGGAAGGTGATTGGGCATATCCAGGTCGTCCCTTATATAGCTTTTGACATGCTTGAGGAAGGGTTTTAAGATAGTATCTAAAAAGTTACTGAGTCGATGGGTTTCGCATGCGATCCCTGCAATTATAGGTCTTAATTTGAGGTCATTAGGAGTAGGGACTTTGATTATTATGTCTGTGGCCATCCTGCATGCGTTACTTATTTTCTCACTTTTGTGTATCTTAGGAATACCGTAGTATTGACTGAGCCCTTCTCTATATAGGTTTAACATGGATTTAGGTCTCTCATTATTTTCTGCTAAGTGTAGTGTTGGGCTTTTCATAATATGTTGTTTTGTAATATGGATAGTACTAGCGTTATATAGTATACCCTGTCCATTAAGACAATTGCACTCCCTTTATCAGCCTCTTTGATTATTATTCTTTTGTCATCCTTTAATTTGTTCAGTTCAGCCCATTCTTCTTGGCTGGATTTTGGCTTGTGTTTTTGTTTGTGTATATGTTAACGTGGATAATTCGTGATGTATTCACAGAAATGGTCAAGAATTTTGTTCTTACCTTTTGAAGGGGTGTATTTACTTCTATTTCGGACTAACGATTCGTCCTCGTTGTATTTGTCGTATATCTCTTCAGCGAGTCGTAATTTTCTACAGAATCCGCAACGTATTCTTTCATTTCATTGTAGTTGGGGTGTTAGGGGTGGGTGTAAACTTGAGCCCTTTGGAGAGTATGCTGATTTGGCTTGATGTTAGTTCCTTGTAAGTTAGATTGATGACTTCTACCACTTTTAGTTCCTCCTGTCTTTCTGGTGCTATCTCGTATCCCCGTGTTTGCGTACTGGGTCTAAAACCTGAGGTAATTAGGAGGGTAGCTGCTACGTAGATGTTCCCTATTGTTGTGGAGTGGTTTGTTGTTGTGATATATACACACAAACATATATATGTATGTATGTATGTATATATATATATATATATATATATATATATATATATATATATATATATATATATATATATATATATCATAAATATATAGGGATTGACAGTAACCTGCTTCTCCAACATACTGAGAATTCAGAAATAGCAGTCAAAGAACTACTGATTTCAAAACTACAAATTATTACTCCAGATTGATAGCGATATTTTTGATACACACAGAACAAAAAACAATAGAGAAGAGTAAAAAACACTTGCCGTTTAGTTAATTTAGTACAATTGTTTCACAGTTAAGAGTACATAATACTCTATTCTGATCTTCAGCTAAATATTCTAATAAATTTGTTAATGTCTAAATAACTCACGTTAATTTTGACCATGCGAACATCAATACCACGTGAAGAAGACGTTAAGAAATTTATCGGCCAGTAAATTCAAAACTTCTTGCCCTAATGAATTTCAATTCAGCGTGTATCAGAAATAGTTCCGTTTAGGAAAGAGACTCGTACGAATTCCTGCGGTATAACCATCTACCCTGGAGTTATTGTTAAAATATAGATATGCAGGGCAGGGAATCATCAATTAGTAATAAAATTAATAATTAACAATTTCTGCCGGGTAGCTCAGTATGATAAAACCTTTTTCGGTAAATAATAATTTATAATCATAAATAT
>NC_142934.1:94678578-94686078 GCF_046866305.1 Octopus bimaculoides | reverse complement strand
AAACATTGGAAATATATCTTGGTAAATATGAGATATAAATAATTGCTTTTGTATTCAAATTTCACAGATCAAAGATTCTTCCGTGACAGAGTATTTTATTTCTAAATAACAAATCAACGTAAAATACAGACTCTTGGCTCTATCTCTGTACTGACTTTGGGGTAGATGATAAATTCGGCTACTACAAACACACGCACACACGCTCACACACACACACACTCACACACACACACACACACACACACACACACACACACAGAGTGTTGTGTTCTGTACAAACATAGTGGAGTCACGTGTATATTTGTGTTTAGTCTCTTATTTATGTATTAATATATAGTTTCTGTTTTTCTTGCTTAAAGTTTATTTTGCAATTTATTATACGTATACCCACACGCGTTTATATTTATGGATGTTTCTGTTGGTGTGTGTGTGTGTGTGTGTGTGTGTGTGCGTGTGTGTGTGTATGTGTGTGTGTGTGTGTGTCTGTGAGTATGCGAGTGTGTACTCGAGTGTATGTATATGTTGTGAGTGTTTTTCTCATTGTGCTGCTTATTCAAATTTTTGTACCAAAAAATTCATATTATCTCCAAAACTTGAATTTCGAAAGCAAAGTTGCTTCATTTTTCCCTGTGCCTCCACTTTCTAGCATTCCCTCTTCATAATATTATCTACATCAAAGCGGTATTTTGTCTGCTGCTATGTTCTGAGTTCAAATACTGCCGAGGTCAACTTTGCCATTCATCCTATCGGGGTTGATTAAATAAGTACCAGTTACGCACTGGGGTCGATGTAATCGACTTTATCCCTACCCCTAAATTCGAGGCCGTGTGCTTCCAGTAGAAAGAACTATTATCTACATCATTGAATCACTAACACACCGGACAAATGCTTCGAAGCATTTCATTCATCTTTATATCCTGACTTCATATTCCTGCGAGGACGGTCTTGCTTTTCATGATTTTGGGTCGATAAAAGACTTACCAGTTGAGCAGTGGGGGATCAATGTGATCGATTTACCCACACATCCCCACTGAAAGTGCTAGCCTTTTGACAACATCTGCAAACTACTTCATATTTCACATTCCCTACTTGTAGTTTTAACGTCTTTATCACCGTTCTTGCAATATGTTAGCATTTCAAAATTTCTTTACTGTCCTCCTATGTTTCTGCAGGTGTGCTGCACTCCATTGTTTGAGATTTGTCATTAACAAAGCCGTTATAGATAATGAAATATATTTCCTATATACGATTGTATTTTTATCAACTAGAAATTAATACTGCGGTTTCGATTTTCGTTTTGAATTAGAATATATCCAAATGGTTTCGTTAGAATTGTCTATTCTTACAAACGAGATATTATCACTAACGTACGCACGCTCTAACTGTTTCAATTATGATGTTTAAAGCTTTTCATGTTTCCATTGAATTTACGTGTATGTTAGCTTGATTATTGCATTGATTAGCTGAGTCTGCTAAGCTTTCTGGATCTGGATGATGATTTGTTATTTACATTGATCCTTATGTATTTGCAATATATTCTACTTACTTTCCAGTTGGATACGGCACATGTGTTATCTTATAAGAAATAGTGTTATGAAATATCCAGCCATACTATAACAATTGTACATTCGGTTCATTTAATCTACAAGTGCAACGTGTGTGCTTCTGTTTATGTTATTGGTTGTTGCTTCTTTTGTAACACGAATTACGAGCCAATACCGTATTCTATCTAATTTCAAGGTTTCAGACTATGTAGTCCTCGATAAATATATTTATTAAAGGATGGCAATATGACGTTGGAAAGACTTTCAATGATGGATTGGATCGATCTACGTTAAGAAAAAATAAACGGAAGCAACAACTTCAACAAGAACATCATACTTCCAACAGGTAGTAGTAAGAGAGCTCACATGTAGCCGTCTGACAAATTAGAAATAAATCCTACATTTTCCTCAAATCGTAATCCTATCATATTAAAATGCAAGAAATATGGAAATATGGTCTGGAAGGGAACGTCATTGGTCAAAGTTATGCTCGTTGAGGTCCTTCTGAATTTAAAGGAAACCAAGTTTATTGCTTATATGTCTTATATATATGTTATCCATTGCAAAACTACTTTCTCGTTTTTCGTTTATACAGTTTTGTCTTTAATCAAATTCATAAGTTTACGAAACCATTGAAGTTTTGACTAATAATCTGTTCTTGGCGGTGTCAGCTCTAAGATTTAGTTCTGTAATGCAGTAGATTGTCGCAATGGTACTTGATTTTCTTTTACATATTCAAATGATCAATACACGCGTTGATTACGTATATCTCTCCTTTGTGTACCCAAATGCCAACAGGGAGATTTCAACACTGTTCTGCAATTTAAAGCATCGGCTTCAAAATTTATATTGGCTTTTCTCTTTACACCCGGTGAACATATTACCAGAGGGTAATAATATTGATTGACTTGAACTTTAACATTTATCTTTAAGTGCATTCTCATAGCAGGCATAACACTTTGGAAATGACAGGTTACAATTCATAGATTTCGAGTACTCCTATCGATCTATACGCTCCAGCTCTCTATCAAATCTAATACAATATAAAGTATATAATAGAGAAACACTTTATTCAAGGCACCGAACTTAAGATAAAATACTTTAGAATGTGTTAATTAACAAATAATTCATAACGTCTCCCTCGGTCCACCCGAAGCGGATATTAAATGGAAAAACATAATTCCAGTCGTCCTTCTGCCGTCACTAGATCTTATGGAATGTATACAGGAGTATTTATTTTTCATTTGTATAAATTTTACAAGTGTCAGGAGACACTCTTAAGAATGGAACTTATTCGTAATGAAGTTTACACTCAGGGTATATTCAAGGTATATTCAGGGTATATTCAAGAATATTTCAAAGAATCTGTGAAGACAGAAATGACTTAGATTATTTAGTTGTATAATATTAATTATTTTTGTCTATTATTGTACCTAGAATATGTCTGAGCATCGCAATCAATATCTTTATTGAGTCATCTCCACATTAAAAGCACAATTCATACTGGTTATCCATTTATAGTCTGTTTGACGAACTCCTAGATTACGTAGCGTACAGAGCTGAAACATAAAAAAAAAAACAACTTCACTTGAAACTGGTGCAATTGTATCGAAAAGGTTAGCATATTCATAATAATGGTTGTGAGGTGATCATTAAAAACGAAAATGAAAATCATTATCAATTACAGAAAACTCAAGCAATTTTATTTATCGACAAAAGAATATTAGTTCTAATTCACCAAGAGTTTCTTCTTCTTTTACTCCTTGCTGTTTGTTGTTGCTGCTGTTCTTCTTCTTCTTCTTCTTCTTCTTCTTCTTCTTCTTCTTCTTCTTCTTCTTCTTCTTCTTCTTCTTCTTCTTCTTCTTCTTCTTCTTCTTCTTCTTCTTCGTCTTCTTCTTCTTCTTCGTCTTCTTCTTCTCATTATTATTATTATTATTATTATTATTATTATTATTATTATTATCATTATTATTATTATTATCATCATCATCATCATCATCATCATCATCATCATCATTATTATTATTATTTTGATTTGGCTCAAGTCCAGTCTTATTCCTGGCAGGAATTATGTCGAGAGTGGTTTGCTATTTGCAACCTTAGCTATCCACAAGTTTGCAGAAGTCTTTCAAGTGCTTAGTACCCCCCCCCCCCCTTAGAACCCTGCATTGCCCACATTATTGCCAGTTTGTCTCTTATTGGACAGTATTTCTCCAGCATGTCCAGTTCTTTGTCATCTACGCGAGCCTCTCCAGTTATGGCAATATCTATGATCTTGGTTTCTGCTTTCTTTTGATCCACCGCAACAATGTCAGCATCGATTAGAGAGCCTCATTGGATTGTAAAATCCCATATCTTATATTCATTGTTCTCAGGAACGCACACTTATTTATGTTGTACTGTTTCGGTGCTCGGCCCAGACCCTACCTTTCACACGGTCTCCAGCGAATGAACTTTTGTAGTTACTTTGGGCCAGCTTGCTACCCTCACTTCAGAATATGAAAGACTGTTCGTTTTTGCCTCCACAGATCCAACTAAGGAGCAATTCACTGCTCACATCTATACATACATAAAAGGTATAATTACAATCCAATGAGGAGGAAAATGAGGGGGAAATTTTGCTGCAATATTCCCGCCTTCAGCTAAATATTCAATCGGTCAAATGCAATGATTATAAAAGCTGCCCGCTATTATATTCTAGTATTTCTTAAAGGTTGTCTATCATGCTTACATTTAATATGGTTATACTATCTTTAGGAGGAGGCAACTTCATATGAAGGATATATGTGAATAAGTTATACACAGTATATCAGTTAGTGATTATCCTTTCGTTAATTCAACGAGATGGGGTTTTTTTCACTAACGTGTAGACATCCAGAATAGTTTTCAGTATATACCAAATAATGTTAGACGATTATGAGTTTATTTTGTCACTGAAAAATTAGTTTTTAGCTCATATATATATATATATATATATCCAACCCTAAAAATACATAAATTATTTCACCTTCACTCGACTGGTTATACATACATGTCGTCAACAAGGGATGTATATATATATATATATATATATATATATATATATATATATATATATATATATATATATATATATATATATATATATATATATATATATATATATACATATATATGCATGCATCTACTTATGCATGTATGTGAGCGCTTGCTTGGAAATGATTATATATTTGCCATATGCGAAGATATAATTTTTTTAGTAATATACACTTGTATACTATATATCTCTCTATATATCTATTTATACAGACACACACACACATACACACACGCAGGAATGAATGTTTATGTCTAAGTAAACACAAGTATATTTTCATATGATCATATATGTGCAAGCTTTTGTGGATGTCTGTGTTTGTGTGTGACTGTATATATGTTCATGCTAATTGTATGTTTGCGAGTTATAACACATATTCTCTAGCATAAAAACATTTAGTTATATTGATGTAAATCTAAATGTTAAAATGTGGCTCTCTCGTAACTTTAGTGTTGAATAGAACCGTTCATTATTCTTGTAGAATTGGCAAAATTCCCCAAATATCTTCAATCTGATCTGGCACCAATTCAATTGACAGTATTCAGTTCTCAGTTGCAAATAAAGACTGTTATGAATCTGAAAATGCCATTTTTTCTTTCATATAGATTATTATAAAGGAAAGAAGATGCAGAACGTGTAAACTATGAAGGAAGATATGAAGTGAACCCACAGAACCTTATATAAATAAATATTCTGGTGTTAGAGATGTGTTGTGTAGGGTGATAGGGAGAGACTAATATATATGCGTTGTTTCAGAAATGGTTGCAGTCGTTGTTGTATTGACTTTCTCTTCAATTTCGTCAATGGCAACGCATTACCAGTGTCGTAGTTGGAGAGTCCTTTGTATGAGGCTATGTGCTAGTGTCTCTTTACACACATAGACACACACTCACCCCCCACACACACACATACACACACACACACACACACACACACACACACATGTATGTATGTATGTACGTATGTATATGTATATCTCTGAGTGCCTCGGTGTGATTGTCTTGTGTATATTTATGCAAGCGGTAGTTTTCGTGGCGTACATAGCATTTCGTTTGTGATAGGTTTAGTTTAAGTTAAGGTGGCATTGATAGTTTTCACAGACATTTTGGCGTTCTTTGTTGCAATATATTTGAGCATTAACACTGCTTAAATGTTGCATCGCATTTACTTCTACAGGTATATCGCAAAATATTGTGGAGAATATATGGTGCAGCTTATAAATATGATGCTAACATTTTTCTCATCGACATTGTTTTTTGTGCAAATTGTGAAAGAATTAAAGCTTATTAGCACTCGATTCATTACAATTGTTGTCCTCTTCGAAAATTTCTTTGAAAAGGTGCTGATATTAATGATATTATTATTTCCAAAGAAGAGAAACGCTAAATCTTTAGACAGACTGGTGTTGCTACAAAACGCTGACCATCCCAGATAAAGGTACTAAAGAATTTTCATCCAGGAAGTTCATCGGCAGCCATTTGAGCTGACATGCAGAACAACAAAAACTCTCTAAGAAATGAACTAATATATAGCGCGACAATAAATGTTGTGCTATATATTAGATACTATGACCGCCGTAACGGAAGCCAAGATAATTTGTATCCAGTTTCTTTAAGATTTTGTGAAAATATATCGTTTGGTCCAACTGTTATTGCTTATTTATAAATATCTATTTAGCATCATGTATTTTCACAGACTGATATCATATTTTCTAAGCGATGATGGATAGTTTGTTAAGTGACATCTACCATAGGACGACTTTTCACTCCATGAACAGAAAGTTAAGAAAGCAATATCCAATAATACTTAGAAGAGAAGTAAATCAATTTTAAGTATTCAGCTGCATATTTTGGTCAATTTTATCAATTTTCTATATCTTGCTTAATTGGCATTAAATTATTTGCTCTGAGCTAGTGATAGGCCAAACGTCTGCAATGGATATTTATGAACGCAGATTATAATTCGAAAATAGAGGAAAGACGGAGACAGGACCTTCCTCGCACTCTCATCAGACGTTCCCCATATTACATCAACATCAAACATTTCCATTTCCAAATCATTACAACAGCACAAGAAACTTTTCGTTATACTTATAAACTTTTCACATTCATTTCTTTGTGTATTTGTATTTCCTGTACAAGAACCTAACTTAATTTACCGAGTATCGTTTTTAATAAAACTTTCATCTGAAAAGATGACCAATATTTTATGATTCAGAATAACATTTATATTTGAAGCTTTGTTAGTTTCCATGATTCTTTAGTTGAGAAGTTTTCCTTTTTTCTATTTTGTATTTATGGCCTTTTAATTGACCTCAAATATCTATTGAATAGATGAAATAAAGCAATCTGTATAATTTACAGATATATATAATTTGATATTTATATATTTAGAGGGAGATATATTGAATTACATATTTAGAAAAACTTATATTGAATTATTTTGTGCTCATGAATATAACGCATATAATATATGTACGTCTATGCATCAATCTGTGCCTCTCAAATTATCTCTTCTTTTTCTCTCTTAACACATACCTACCTAACGCTAACTACATTCTTGCATACCTACATACATACATATATACATGCATGCATACATACGTACATATACATATACAAACATAGAGATATATATGTTTCTCTCTCTCTCTCTCTCTCTATATATATATATATATATACATGTGTTTGTATATGTATATATATATATATATAAATATATATCTAGATCTGTATATACGGATGATATTCTCTCTCTGTATGTGTGTGTGTCTCTCCTATCTCCCTCTCTCTCTCCCTCTCTCTTTCTCTTTCTCTCTCTCTCTCTCTCTCTCTCTCTCTCTATATATATATATATATATATATATATATATATATATTA
>NC_142934.1:94663578-94673578 GCF_046866305.1 Octopus bimaculoides | reverse complement strand
ATTTGTGGATAGTGGGTTAAGGGAATACAAGAGTATGAATTATATGTAGCCCAAACTACTTGAGGATCGATAAAATCTACCAATTCAGAGCATTCGATTACCGCTTCTGTAATTCGTTCCGTCTCTTATCGATTCGATTGTAAATCACAATGTGATCTTCTTGTACAGTAGTTTCAAGCCATCGATATCATCAACAATACCATCTGGCAGTTTGGATGAGCTTAGTTAAATCCAGTTTCTTGCAAACGCTGAGACCACTTTATTGTTTGAATGCTTATATTTCTTCGTTTTCACCCCAAGAACATTAGAACGCTTGTAAAAATATTAAAAGACCTACCTGTCTGCTTCAGTAAACCATTAATATAAATGTGTACAGACATATGTATGATGTAAGATACACCAGTTGTTTTATTTATTACAAAGAGCAAAGAACTTACAATCAAATAAAAACTATTCCCTTAAAGAAAAGCATTAAGTCTCGAGATCAGTGTGAAGGTGAAAAGTTCACAGACGAAAGCCCCCTTTTCATTTGCTTGCGTTCGTCCTTTGTTTTTTTGTTGTTGTTTTTTTGTAGTTGCGAACATTATGCATACCAGGAAAGTATACGTGAGTCGGTTTCTGTACATACATATCTTTGTGAACTGACATACAAATTAGGACTAACGAGCTCTAAGGAACGGAGTCTGTAAACTGGGTTCATTGGATTATAGACTAATACGAGGTTTCTATTAATACATATGAACGGATTTTATTTTCTTAAATCTATCACTCTCTTCAATTTGCTGTCGACAACAATTACCTCTAGGATATTTTGTCTCCAAAGAAATGTCTAATAACTAAGAAAAAATTCCAACGATAATCACGTCTTCACCATTTAATCTAATCAGTAATTGTAGATTATATTATATATACAACAGACACTGAGACATTATCACACTATTCTATCCAATGATTTCTTGATTGTTCACGCCAAGTTGAACAGTTTTGACAAATCGCTTTCGTTTAACTGCTTAGAAGATGCATTTGTATTGTTTAATATTAGGTTGTGTCAAGCCTATTGGAATCTTAGGGTACGACGTGTGCTTAACGGCAAATATATCTTGTTTTTCTATTTGAGTTAATTCAAACATATATATAACGATTTATCTATTGCCTCATATTTCTTACAATTTCAGACAGTCATGATACGAATTTTTGTTTGCTTTGTTCTTTATCTTAACCTTATTTTGTATTTACCTCTACGTCTGGCTGAATTACTTCTAAAAAATAAATTTTTCAGGTAAAATTACTTCGTAGATATTCTCAGATATAACTGCGGAGATAAAGTATTCTGGATCATGAGTAAAACGGAAGAAGAAAAACATTTAAAAATAAATAGAAAGAATATGAATTATTCACCATAACATGACATGTTTACCGTCAATCAAATCAGTTGAATTTTTTTTTATTTCTCCTACAGGAGTAATTCCTTTTGTCCATTGAGAGGAAACTTTTAAAAAATTGCTTCATCAACTTTTAAAGTAGAACAATGGAAATTTCGTGAACCGTACTGTTTGTTATTCCAGAGAGATAAATAAAATATTGCCATTTGCCATCTATAAAATTCGTTCCAAGTTGTTTCATGAAACAAATCCAATGAAAGCTAAACATACAATAAAGACAAAGAAAAACCTGAATATCGATATTTTTTCCCTAGTGATAAGCACCATTGCTTAAGGCTGCTGGTAAACAAGTTAAGAATTGTTTGCATTATTTCAAAGATATCGTATGGCCTTTGTACGTCTGATAGCCTCATTAATTCACGGAATGACACTCTTGCGATAAACTACGGAAGACCAAGTTTAGAAAAATATAGTATGCTCAATGTAATTTTATTTAACGGTTTTTCTTTCCTATTTTATCATGCTATTTTTCATGCCCAATTGCTTCTCAGCTTTCAATTGGGGAAAAAATTCATCTTATAAAGGTCTGGATGCACCATTTGTCATTTTGGCATACTACCACCTCTATGTTATTGCATCTTTACTGAATTATTGTTGCACTGAATTTAGAAAATCACTTTATCAAACACCCAAAGAAAATCGGCATCAGCAGCACGCTGATTGGACATGGCGTCTTTTGAAAGGATTCTTTTCCTTTCTTTTACTCTCTGTAAGAAACAATTCCTTTTAACTGCTGTTTGACCTGTTCCTCAATTTTATACAAACACGGTTTCTCTGTCTGATGCTAGATTAGAGTTTATTTGACAATGTCACGGGAGATTCGAATGCATGCTTTGCAAAAATATGAGATTATATTCTTTCAAATATTGTTTTCCCAGAGGAGGTTACATATATAAGACAAATATAATCTCTGCACGTAAAATATGATATGTGTTTTACCTTTCATCAACATAGACCGATGTTTTTTTTAAGAGAACACGTATATACATATATATATATATATATATATATATATATATATATATATATATATATATATATATATATATATATAAGGTAACAAAAATACTGTATTAAAAAATAATTTTATGCAATAGATCATGTATATTAACAATAAACTATAGACGAAAATCAATACATTTGATAATTCTTTTCTTTGCTTTTCTTTTTTTTTTCTTTATTGAATAGTGTATCTCTAAACACATACAGTTCTGAATGATAGCATATGATTATTGGGTTGACTTCAACGATAGGTTTGATGCAACAAAATATGAAGCATTTAAAAAATGTAGACAGAAGAAATTGCTTAAAGAAATCTACAATACATAGTATAATTCATGCATTTAGAAACAAGAGAATCTACGATATACTGTGTCGTATACTATGTTTAATGTAGGTGAACACATGTAACAATGTAACAATTTCTGAAAATGCAAGTCATGTATTATACTTCAGAATTATAAAAAGACAAGAATTTTTGGTCCATTATTTGTGAGAAATTCTCAAATGATTTTACTATATAAAGGTGCATTCTGAATGTATGAAGTTGAATTCTGTGTGTATATTCCAAATTGCTGTTCGCACTCCAGAAGCTGAAATCTTGCATAGTTTAAGATGAAGTTATTTCTGTGGAATTTG
Source organism: Octopus bimaculoides (assembly GCF_046866305.1). NCBI lineage: Eukaryota > Metazoa > Mollusca > Cephalopoda > Octopoda > Octopodidae > Octopus > Octopus bimaculoides. The sequence continues at coordinate 94,670,498 of NC_142934.1, read as the reverse complement.
TTTTTCTTGTATCAGAAAGGAACACTGAAAATTGCCCAAAGTTTTTTTTATTAAAAAAGGGAAATAAATAATTTCGAATTGTTATAAAACATCGATAATTATTCTGATAAAAGGTTTTTTGAGAGAAAAAAAAAAAGGTAAAAGTTAATTGTAACTTCTACGTTTTTGCAGGTGTTTATTACTTTCAGATTAAACAATTTTCTGAAATGTCTTCAATCCTAAGTAAATCAGTAATCCTGGAAAAAATGAAGCTTATCTTTTTCTTCATTAAAGAAATTACCGAAAATATAGGGAACGGAATTGATTTTGTTAATGTTACTCATATATATTAATGTTTGAGGTCAAATTCTAGCGCTCTGATTTTGTAATACACGTCAATATTAAAGATAATATATAAAGAATGAGTCGATTTTTCAATGCAAAACATGTTATGAAAGTAGTTTGGTTGGATGGCAGTAACTGTAATGACTAGTAATCACTAGGTTAACTTCAAGAATCTTGAGTTGATTAAAAATCAAAATCCAGCTGCGATGATTCCGAGATAGGAGAAAGTATATATCTGATTAGGAATTAAGTTAATCGTAATTTCCTTATAATAATCCCTTCAAACTAAGCTACAACCACCATCACCACCACCACCATCACTACTACTACTACTACTACTACTACTATCACTACTACTACTACTACTACTACTAATAATAATAATAATAATAATAATAATATTGCTATTACTACTACTATTACTACTACTATTACTGCTGCTGCTGCCACTGCTGCTGCCGCTGCTGCTGCTGCTGCCGCTGCTGCTGCTATCACTACTACTACAGCTACTACTACTACTACAACTTCTTCCTCTGCGGTTGTTGTGTCAGACACTGTTGCGGCTGACGCGGATACCACTGTAGCTGCTGATGCGGCAACTTGTGCTGCTGCTGCTAGTTCGAGTATGAACTCCACTAACACGTCCAAAACCGAAGACGGTGACGGTGATGATGATTTCATCTGCCGTTAGAGCGATGGACGACAGTGAGGGTTAAAGTGCCAAGCGCAAGTCCGGTTGATTACATAGAAATCTGAATGACGTGAAAGACAAATACATAAAAGCCTGGTGTTGCTACTTCAGGCGGATGACGGGCAATGACTCAGAAACATGTCCCTGAATGCAGACTAGGCTGTGTGGGGTACTGTTTTCCCCTTCGCATCTATAAGGACACAGGAAATGTGTCAAGGACGACAGGAAGCGGTCTAGCCTCCTAGGGCTGAATATCAGCAGTATGATTCCCTTATTGGGATCGTCACATTGAGCTGACAGTATACAACCGCTTTATCGTAATACTACTGCATAATTCTCTCTGTGAGATTTATAATTAGATCATTTCTAATTTTTGTAATCAATGAATGTGTTTTCAAAGAATATATATATATTTGCGAGGGTTTGTCGTGCATCTTCAGTCAGCTGGTGTTGCTACTTCAGGCTGATGACGAGCAATGACTCAGAAACATGTCACTGAATGCAGACTAGGTTGGGTGGGGGTGCTTGTCCCCCCCTCCGCAAATATAAGGACACCGGAAACGTGTCAATATATGTATTCATTGCCAAGAAAGGCACACTATTTCGTGTTCCAGCCATAAGCATATTAATGGTTTACAAGTCTATATTGTATCTTACTTTTTTCCTTAGCAGGCTGATAAATTTCTAAGTTTCACTATATAGATTTTCCATAGAATTCAGATCCAGATCTTCAAGACGCCACGCTTCGTAGACAAATATGACCATGTAAGTAATAGGTAATGCCTGTATGCGAATATTTCAAGAGTCATTGCACTTTCATCAGTGCAACGTCCAGCCCCCATGAAAACATCGCTTATGTACCCATTACGCTTAGCGGTGTAACACAATTGGTTTTCCAACAAGTATATTAAATGTGTTACACTACTAAAATTCGTGGGTATTTAAGCAAGGCGTTCATAGAGAGTTAATGAATTGTTCTTGGGTCTTATGAAAAATCGATAACTACTGAAATCTATTTATACACCTATTACCTATTGTCCATCTTCAATCTCATGTCTGACTTAGTGGTATTCATAAACCATACGTGGTAACTTGCAGCGTAGGTTCTGAATTGTATGGAGAATGTATCACGGTAAACTTAAGAGATAAAATATCGCACTGCTAACACAAAAGTTATACTCACTATTGACTTGTAACCATTTGATACACTTGGTAGTCTTTACTTTAATACACTATGGTTGCGAACCGCAATACTGTACCTATGCTAGCTATTAATATGTACGGACCAGGGGACGAGGATGTATTTATTGTGTAAATTAGACTGTTCAATTCTGGGTATTTAAGCAATGTATTCGTCGTAAAGACGATGAATTAGATGTGCGGCTGATAGAAGAGAAATGACTCCTGAAGTATTTATAGATACTCATTACCTATTTTTTATATCGAAGATTGCATCGTTTCCATAGACATATCTGTATACGAAACCTGGTTACGTACAGCGCTGCCTTTGAATTATTCTGTGTGCATGTGTATGTGTGTGTATGTGTGTGTGTGTGTGTGTGTGTGTGTGTGTGTGTGAAGTTCCTCTTTAACCCATTAAGTCCAAGAGTACTTGAATTTCTGAATATCACTCTTAATTTTTTACAGATGATTGAAAATAGGTTAAAATGAAAGAAATAATTATTAAAACTCCTTTTCTTCAAGTAGAAATGTAAATACTCAGTGTCATAAATAGGACACTGAGACAATGTGATATAGCTTATTTAATGTTCTCATTTATTGTCTTCCTATTTATAGGGCAGTGGGACTTCATGGGTTAAGACATTTGTGCGACTGGCGTAACTCGGTAAACAGAAGTTTATTTGAGTTGATTTGAAATTAAATGCCTCCGATGCTGACTGATTCCTTCTCCGTTGCTTTCGAAAGCACGCTCAACCGAACGTCATTAAGTGATGCTTATTGCCTGACTACGTTGCAGATCTTATTGTCTTTCTGACTTCAGTGGAACAGAAGAGGAATCTGAACTTTCTGTTTGACATAAAGAACATTTGTCATATTGATTTCACAAATTGCGCACAAACTGCCAGATGCTAGTAGACATTGGGAAAGATGATGACCTATTTATATGTTGTGGACCGAAATCTCTTAGCATTCTTTCCGGGCCTTAATTAGGGCGAGCTTATTTACGAAAATTTTCGGAATGACATGTAAAGCGGAGAAAATAAATGGAATAATTCGTTTAATCTACATTAATGTCAACAGGGGAATTCGAGTATCAAAGTTTTTCAAATGTCATCAGTAAAACTATGAAACCTATATTCACTCTGAAATCTCTCGCTCTATACAGAATTCCACCACTTATTTCTGAAAATATATCAACCGCTACTAAATTTGAAGATATATCAATATAGATAATGTTTAGAAGTGTATTTTTAACTTACTGGACACCTAAAATGTCTTCCCTTGAGAGTATTCAGTTTTATACTGTCTCTAATCTCAAATAGTTCAGGAAAAAGAGATGATGCTCCACGTAAATAATTATTCTCTTTAGCTTTGCAGTATTAACGCATCTCTGAAATGCACGCAGTTTAAATATCATTGCTGTTGCCTACAACATTGTTCTTTCATATTCAGGCCAACTACCACCATGCAAGATAAGTACAATTAAATATAAGTATTCGTCTCTTTCTAGAGTTTGGAAAGGATTCTACGTATAACGCAAAACATGCGGCAGGATTAATTCATTTCACACGATGTCCAGAAAGCTAATTCTACTGAGGTCACCATTTTAATTCTTGAAATTAAGATTTCCTATCAGCAAATATGTAACGTTCACAAAACCAATGAAAGAATTACATTTTTTATGCAATCAATTTCTTATGTTACCAACTGTAATTTCATTTTTCCTTGTTTTGTTTGATCAAGTAGCACTGAAATTAGTTGCAAGAATTCAATTATATTTGCTGAATAAGTTTGTCTATAACTCGGTGCAGCCGATAAATATAACAATGAAAAATTTATGATTTATGTTACAATAAATTACGAAAAGAAAAGAATCGAAATTGTTGAATTTTATAATTTTAGGAGAAAATGTATAAAATATGATTTTGAGGGCGATGGGACCCGTAACATATTATAACTGGCGGGCAACGGATATAGTATTTATTTGCAGAGTCTAAGCATATTTATCATACCTATCGTATTCGTGCATAATATATGATCTCAATTTATTTATTTGATTAAAATCAAAACCATTATCACTAATGTTATACGAACCATATCGTTACTGTCAAGATGATGATAATAATGATGATGGTGATGATGGTGACGGCGACGACGACGACGATGATGACGAACTTTTCTACTATAGGCTTGGAATTTTGGTAGAAGTAGCTGCGGTCGATTACATTAATTCCAATGTTGAAGTGGTACTTATCATCATCATCATCATCATCATCACGGAGAATCAGAGTTAATAAGTTGAACTCATGACAGGAAACAAATCATTCCAAAGTGCGTTAAACGATTTCCTTCTTCGTATTATCCCTATTCTGCCATCTTATTTTCCCAATTTTGTTCGTGTATTCGACAAGTTTCTAAGCGGTTTCTGATAGTTTTACATGTCATTGGTGAGTTCATGGCTAGAGTTGAAGACAGACATCAAATACGGCCGAGAGAGAGATCGAACCCCTAAACGACGATGTTCAGTACAAATATGAAGAGTCAAAGTAAAAGGAATGTAATATAAAACACTTGGGTCCTTTCAGGCAGAGGTCACCCAGTGCGAGGGCACATTACTCTGTATCACGTGTCATATACCATACTTTTTCTAGATGTCTATGTTCTACTCTCCCTCCCTCCCTCTCTGTCTCTCTTTCTCTATCTATATATATATGTATATATCCATACACACACACACACACGCACACACACACACATACACACACACATACACACACACACACATACACACACACACATATATATATATATATATATGGATATATATATATATATATATATATGTATATGTATGTATATAAACTGTATATACATCTGTACAAATTTAAACTCTCTTTTGCGCGTGTGTATGTGTGTGTGCGTGCGTATGAGTGTGTGTCTCCCTCTCTCCCTTTTTCTCAATCGCCTTTCCTATACATTTTGTTTCTAAAACTTCTTCTTTTCAATCTTTCTTTCTTCTCTTATATCGTGTGCTTAATCAATAACAGCGACTTTCATCCCTTCGGGGAATACTTCGAAACCAATAACATTTGCCCACTAACTTCCACAACACATCCTCCTTCCACTTTTTGTCTGTTACAACATTCCAATCGTTTTCTTCAAATACTGCAGTTATACTCCCCACCTTCTAATCATCATTTCCCTCTCTCCTTCTCTCTCTCACTCTCACTCCTTCTCTCTCCTCTACTCCGTTTTTCTCTACCACTCGCTCTCATTCTAATTTGCGTGTATTTGCCAACGTATACATGTAACTAAATGTACTCATTTAAGCATGAATTTACACAGAAACGCACACATTCTGACGTATAAACATATATATACTTATTCGATTCCTTCTTCACTTAACAATGTCTGAGAGAACAATCATTTTAATTAAGTTGAATAAGATTAGTCTTAAAATCATGTTCTAATTAGTTTTCAGCGTAATGAAGATTATATTTCTGCAGCAGTGCGAACTAAAATCTAAGAGAAAAAGTTTTCAATGAAAAAACAAAAATCAATAAAACGGAACATATTTCTCTGCACGATACTAATATACTAAAAATACAAAAATAGTCTTTCACCTACAAGTCTATAGCGAAAGTTTTAAAAAGTAAATTACAGACAACATGGTTTGGTAATTTTATAAATACATTTTAATGTAAATAGTTGAGAACTATCACAATTCATTCTGATATGTAATTCAATGTTACTAAACAGGTGTCCGATAGAATGGTTGAATTTCTACGAAAAGAAAAGTTACAAAAAAACAGAATAAATTTAATTGTAAAACCTTCAAAGATCCTAGCTTGAAAATGTGTTATAAGAACAAGCGTACCTATTGAAATTCTGTGTTATAATTATATAGTAACAGTGTTTTCGTGTGTGGAGAACACCCCAGGATTTCAGACCTTATAGTGTCACTTGGAAAAGTCTGCAACAACAAAAATATAACAACATATTTAAAGATGGGAGCGAGGAATATCGTGTTATAGTCATCCCGGCCAGGTAAGCCATCGATGGACAGCTTGAAACTTCCAAGTCGATATAAATAACATTCTTACTCTTTTACTTGTTTCAGTCATTTGACTGTGACCATGCTGGAGCACCGCCTTTGGTCGACCTCAGGATTTATTCTTTGTAAGCCTAGTACTTATTCTATCGGGTGATTTTGCCGAACTGCTAAGTTACGGGGACGTAAACACACCAGCATCGATTGTCGAGCGATGTTGGGGGGGGGGGACAAGCACAGACACACAAACGCACAAAGTCTGTCATACCGGCCATGATGAAGGGAAATAGCCCTGAAACTCGAGTCGCCTTTATATATATATATTTATATTTATATATTTATATATTTGATCCTTTATATTGAACACTCAATATTTCATCTACATTCAATACTTTCTTTCATGGTGCCATCCATTTTTATTTTATTTTATTTTATATTGTATATCGTATATCATATTATATATTGTATATTCCATATTCTATACCCCACATTAGTTCTGCAGGAATATAAATAAAACATAAAAAACAGACAGTGTTGCAACTCTTTTAAGCAAAATAATATATTCCTCTATACACAATCATACAAAAAAATCCACCTTTTTTGTATTTATTTTTACTCGCATATATATATATATATATATATATATATACATATATACGACGGGCTTCTTTT
>NC_142934.1:94643578-94658578 GCF_046866305.1 Octopus bimaculoides | reverse complement strand
TGTGTGTATTACGTATGTATGTTTATGTGTCTGTGTTTGCCCCCCCCCCCCACCATCGCTTAACAACTGATGAGACATCTAAGATGTGGCAATTAAAAACCAAAACCATCTTTGTTGTTGTAAACGCCCAAGGAATCATAAAGGTACTGACGAGCATTTTTACGTGGGAAACCAATAATCTTTGCGACTCAAAATATTGTGTTCGCATTAACCACCCACATTCTGATGAAGTTTCTCTCCATCTAATATGTACGTGACTTAGGTCTCTGATTAAGACCGGGTAGGAAGCTGAAATGAAATGCAAATAGATATCAATGCAACACCAACAGCAGAAGAAGTGGAAGAATTTTGGAAAGAAATATGGTCGGCAAAGAAACAACCTCAGAAAAGGTCTATCAAAACAACAAACTCATTACATGAACAACTGAAGAGGTCACTCAGGCACTGCAAAAACTAAACAAGAGAAAGGCACCCGGGCATGATCAGATCCCCAACTTCTGGTTAAAATACATGACAGAAACACATAAAATGCTGGCTGAGAAATTTAATGAAATATCAGCAGAGCCAAACACAATGTCTCAATGGCCCACGGAAGGGAAAACTATCCTAATTCCAAAATCCTCTGAAACGGCAAACACACAAAATTACATGCCGAGAATTGCGAGAGAGCTGGACGAAATACTGAACAGCGACATTCATGTACCGGTTTGGATAACAAAAGGAAATATGGTACTATGCAAGAAAGAGCCAAGTAAAGTGAACGTGGTTGGAAATTTCCGACCAATATCTTGTTTGCCACAAATGTGGAAACCGATGACGGGTAACATATCAAAGAACATCTATAAGTATCTAGATGAGAACGATCTACTACCTATGAAACAAAAAGGGTGTAGACGTAAGAGCAGAGGAACGAAGGATCAATTACTAATCGATAAGACTATCCTGGCTGATTGCAAGAAGAGACACAAAAAGTTGACGATGGTATGGGTGGACTATATTAAAGCATGTGACATGGTCCCACACTCGTGGATTATTGAATGCCTTAAACTGCTCAAGGTCTCATACAATATCCTGCAGCTAATACAAAACTCAATGGCAACGTTGCGAACATGGAGCGATAAGCTGTGAGATGCAAATGTCAAAAGAGGAATCTTTCAAGGAGACAGTCTATCACCTGTCCTATTTGCTGTCTGTATACTGCCATTAGCGAGCCGAGCGTTTTAAGAAAGATGCGTGTGGTGTACATGTTAGGCAGGGTGAAATTAAACAACCTGTGGTTTATGGATGACCTAAAGCTTTTCGCTAAGACTGAGAAAGTGATTGCGAGTTTGGCGGCAACTGTGCAGATGATTACTAAAGATATTGACATAGAATTTGGGATCGAGAAACATGATGTAATGATTCTCAAAAGAGGGAAAAACAGTAACAGCCATGGGATCAAGCTGGAAAGGGGCGAACCTAGAAAGGAAGTCAGAGAGGAGGGATATAAGCACATGGGTATCATTGAAAGAGATAAGATGAATGAACACAAGATGAAAAAATGGATCAGGAAAGAGTATTTGAGAAGAACTAAAATTGTGTTCCGATCGAAGCTAAATGGTCGCTCTAAGATTAGAGCAAGTAACATATGAGTGGTTGCTTTGATGAGATATGGGGCATGAATAGTAGCTTGGAAGAAGCATGAATTACAAGAAATAGACCGGAGAACACCTAAATTAATGACAATGAGCAAGGAACTACACCCCAAGAGTGATGTGTCAATATTGTATGTTAAAAAGAAAGAAGGGGATGGGATTGGTATCTTGTTAAGGTTGTGTAAAGGAAGAGGAGAATAGCCTGGTTTGGTATGTCAAGGAGAGTAAAGAAGAAATGATTGAAGCAGTGAAAATACAGGGAACCTTAAAAGTGAACAAAACCGTAGATCCAATACAATATAAGAAAGACCAGAGAGAGCAGATGAAGAACTTCGGCCGAACAAGAAAATGAACAGTTACTTCTAGAAGAATAAAGATGAGTTTGATTGGAATAGAACCTGGTAGTGGCTACAGAACGGAGACTGAGGCATTAGTGTGCAGCGCTCAAGAACAAGCTGACAGAACAAACTACTCCAAATATCATATTGATAAAAGTACCGACACGCCAAAGTGTAGGATGTGCTCTGGGAAGGGAGAAAGTATAAACCATACTGTTAGTGAATGCTGTAAGCTCGCACAACGCGATTATAAAAGGAGACACGACATTATGGCCAGAAATGTCCACTGGCTTTTGTGCGGAAAAACAAGCCTCAAGAGAACCGAACAATGGTAGGAACACAAAACTGAGGGAGTAATGGAAAACAAACATTACAAAATACTCATGGAAGTTAATATCATAGAGGCGAGACGACCAGATATTTTGCTCATCAATAAAGATGAAAAAGAAGTAAAGATAACAGATGTTGCAATATCAGACGATTCGATGGTGAAATGTAAGGAAACAGAACAGATTGAAATACCAACCACTGCGGGACGAGATAGGAAAGTCATGGGGCATGAGGAAAGTAATGGTGATACCGGTGGTAATTGGAGCATTAGGAGCAATTTCCAAGGACTTTGAAAAACATATTAAGAATATTGGAGCTGCAGTCGGGCTTGAGGTGATTCAGAAGACAGCGTTGTTGGGTACAGCTGGTATTCTAAGGATAGCATTGTCTCTTTGAGTCACAGGAAAAGGCACTATTTGAAACCTTTGTTGATATGTTGTCCGCTTTCAAGTAAATAATAACCGGTCTTTCAGAATAACATCATCATAATAATAATAATAATAATAATAATAATAATAATAATAATAATAATAATAATAATAATAATAATAATCAATGCCCTGATGCAGAACCAGGCAGTGGCTCTCATGGCTTCTGATCTTAATTGATTGGAAGTGTTATCATGTACGTCGTTTTGTCTTGGTATAGAAGATGGGCTACAGCAAATATTCTGCTTAATACCACAGAGTTGCTTGTCAGTTGTTTGACCTTAACCAGTTGAGCATGTCCCTTGGTGGCTGACGATAAATGCATCTCTGATCATGAGCAGAAGTAGTGGGAGAGCATCATAGCCATGTGTTGAGAGGGGTTCTTTGGGGTTTGAATAATTCACCTTTGGAAACATGGGTGTTTTGCTTAACATCCTTAAACAAACCTTATTCAGGGACCTTTTGAGCGGGATGGGCTACTCGACCTGAAGAAAATTTTAACTGGGCCCCACCTGCGAGGTCATGCGCTTGCGTTATTGGTTTTCTTATTCAAAATAATATTAGATGTTTTTCTTTTTCACTTCAATTTCGAATTATATGTTAAAGTTTGAGAGAGTACATACAACTTTCCGTTCCTCAATAGATATATTCCAAATTTACTTGAGTATTCAAATTACGAATAATATGATGCCGTTTTCCCTCCATTCTTCTTAGCTTTCTATTCTGTCTTAAAAATGTAAACTGCATCTATGATTATGATAGTATAGACTGGTCGAATGGTTACGCTATTTAGAATTCAGCACTTTGCTGAAAATTCTGACCATCATTATTAGAACTGCAACTATACATCTTTATTATTTAATTTATTATTTTTATATTTAAGGGAACAATTCGTTTCGTAAAGAATTTATGAACAACATATACATTAACATCTATAGTAACGGACGAAAGAAATTATTATTATTATTATTATTATTATTATTATTATTATTATTATTATTGTTGTTGTTGTTGTTGGTGTTGTTGTTATTATCATTATTATTATTTTGCCGACGACGGCAATGATAAAGATGATCAGGTCGCATATAATTACGGTACTTACAATAATGACCTAATCATGATTATCTTCAGTGGGATGTTGACGAAATATAACATCAGTAAAAAAAAAAAATTTGCATACATGCATTTACACACATAAATACACACACACACACACACACACATACATACACATAGATAGATAAATAGATAGATAAGTATGCATAGACAGACACACAGACATATGAATATATATTTACATATAAGTGAATATGAAAGTGTCTATATATATTTTTATGTGTGTGTATGTGTATATATATATATATATATATATATATATATATATATGTATATATCTGTATGTATATATATATACACATATATGTATTTATGTGTGTATATATATATATATATATATATATATATATATATATATATATATATATATATATATATATATATATATATATATATATATATATATATACACACATACACACACATATATTTATATATATTGCTATCTCTATATTTACTTTTAAATTTGCTTTGTCATGAAATATTTTTGTACAGTTATCTTCCGACATCTACGAAAATTACATATCTTTGGTAGAGAAGTAAGGAAACAGTCATTAATTACTAGGTGATACACGAAGAAGCTAATAATTTTCCCATTCAGAACAGAGACTTAAAAATCAATCTAAGTTATGTGTAGATGCGTAACATTATTTTTTTTACAGTAAGAATTTCTTAGGTGAATAATAAATAATAAAAATATTATCAACATGCAAATACATTTCCCTTCATGCCATTACTGTAACTTTTTTTCGTATCCATAAACACATTTCCGCAGATACACAGGCATAACATATATATTATGTTTGCGCGTGTGTGAGGGTGAGTCTGTGAGTGTGCACACGTATGTCTTTTCAGATATATATATATGTGTGTGTACGTGTGCGTAAGTGTATGTATATATGTGTGTGTGTATATATATATATATATATATATATATATATATATATATATATATATATATATATATATTTATCTATTTATATATATATATATACATACATATGTGTACATAGTCTATATACATATACATGTTATACACATATATGCATTCATATGCAAACATACATATATATATACGTATTATATTTGTATGTATGTATGTGTGTAAGTATGTATGTATGTATGCATGTATGTATATATATATATATATATATATATATATATATATATATATATATATATATATATATATATATATATATATATATATATATATATATATATATATATATATATATATATATATATATATATATATATATATATATATTTATATATATATATTACTTTACTCATACTGTAGTTTGAATTTCTATTATAAAAAATTAAAAGGAGACATGCTGTTTCATTCATAAGTTTTCCAAAAAGAAACTATATCATTGTAAAAACCCAAGTCTGAAAATGAAAACAGAATCATAAATGACTTCTTAATTACTGGTTTTACGTACGGCGTGTCACACTTCAAAACATTTAATAAAACAACTTTCATGAGTATCGATTCGAATAGTGCGTATGTACATATATGACGTTATATGTGTGTATGCATAAATTCCTGCATTCTTGGTATGATATTGAAGTTCAGATTGCATATTTCTATATATTTCTTAGAGGTTTAACCTATTTCCCAGCTACTAATATTGTTGGTAATACAATATTGTTTTTATATGGAGGATAACTTTTGAAAAAAGGACAATTTTAAGCTATTTCAGGTTGGATTTAATTGTTCATTAATTATTTTTATGTAACACCAAAAGCAAACTCTTGAGTCCGATGTATGAATTAAAATGGATTTGGTACCTGCATATCTACAACATCCATAAAAGAATTAATGTATTCAATGTTGTTTATTTCACTGTAAATTCTAAGTTACAGTACCTAACCATTTCGCCGTCTCCACTGATAATGTGACCTGATTCTACGGGCTCTCTATTACCTAATCATATATATACACACAGAGGTGTGGATAGAGTAAGGAAGAAAGAGAGAGAGAGAGAGAGAGAGAGAGAGAGAGAGAGAGAGAGAGAGAGAGAGAGAGAGAGAGAGAGAGAGGCGGCATGGTCGTATTGAAAGCTTAACCGCTTCTTGATGTGCTCTTTTCGTGCATGAGCACGCAAAGAGATTTTGAGTCCTGACAATGTTTGAAATTCACAAGAGATGCAAATAAGCCTCCCCTCTAACGACACGCTACTGTTTGTCTTTGATGTATGGATATTTCATTTTCTTTTCTTGGCACCAGCACAGATGTCATATGCACGCGTCTGCTGGAATGTGCTTTGTGTCATTTGGGTCAACTGCATCAGGATGAGTCCAGAGAAATGAAGTTAAACCAGATTTAGAAAAGGATAACTAATAACACGTTTGAGAAACTGAATGATGACACTATATTTTTCTTAGAAGGTGTGATTTTTCATTTCTTTTCTTCAAAATCTTTTTCTCCAGAGCAAAAGATTCAACACCTTGTACGGTATAATCAACTTCGCAAAACTCCATTTTAGCAAGTCTTTTGGCCGTTTTCTTCTTGTTTTGTTTATAATGTTTTCGCTTCCCGGCGAATAACTTTTCAGAGAAAACCAACTTATGTAGCGCTCATTCCTAACTTTTTATTTTTCACATATATTTGAAGAATATTAGGGATTAGGGGCCTATTCTGGAGAGGGTTAATTTCTATAACCACACACACACACGTATATATAGAATATTTTTGTTAAATTTGACCATTTTTATGTCTCTGTTATCTCAGGAGCAGCTTAAGATATTGGTGAACACTCATCGATTTTGCATTGTATAAATATTAAAGTTGTAGATGAGAAGATGTTAGCCCACATGGAGGCCCGGAAGCCTCATGAACATTGCAAAAAAATTAGCGTTATTATGTACATTCACGTGGGGTAGCAAAATGCAGACATCATGACTGCTTTTCAACGATCTTTGAACATTATGCATGCCATAAGACATGACATGGACAACTGTAACAAGGGATACAAAGCGGTGACCAGCAGAAAGATATACAACATGCATTCTGTCTGCGTCCATACGCCGAGGTTCACTAAACAACTGCAAGACAAGATAGTGGGAGACCGCGGCAAGTAAATCTGCACTTTGGCGAGAGAGAAGCGCGATAGAGTCATCCTCATGAAATTCCTTCTGAATGAAGGACCTTCGCTACCAAACTTACAACAGGCGCAAGGAAGAAATTAGTACAGCCAAGAGCAAGGAGAACCACTTGACAGCGGCAAAGAAGCCCTTGAACAAGATGGTGTATCTTTTTGAGCTGAGGATGCTCTGGTACCGATGAAAGGAAAAGATTTGTCAGGGGCAGTTGCAACCACCACAACAGTTGACGTGCCTGCAGTGTCTCCAGTGAGGGTAACGTCTGGCTGCCCCACATCTTTGAACAGGGCCTTACTTTCAATTCAGCTGTTTGCTTGGGGGTGCAGGAGATCGTGGTCAAACGCTAGGTGAAGAGGATTGTTGAACTTAACAGTTTCTAAAAAGGCGGCGAGCTGGCAGAAATGTTAGCACGCCGGGCGAAATGCTTAGCGGTATTCCGTCTGCCTTTACATTCTGAGTTCAAATTCCGCCGAGGTCGATTTTGCCTTTCATCCTTTCGGGGTCGATAAATTAAATACCAATTACGCACTGGGGTCGATGTAATCGACTTAATCCGTTCGTCTGTTCTTGTTTGTTCCCTCTATGTTTAGCCCCTTGTGGGCAATAACGAAATAGGTAGTTCGTCTGCCACTGCGTTCTGAGTTCAAATTCCGCCGAGGTCGATTTTGCCTTTCATCCTTTCGGGGTCGATAAATTAAGTACCAGTTACGCACTGGGGTCGATGTAATCGACTTAATTCCTTTGTCTGTCCTTGTTTGTCCCCTCTATGTTTAGCCCCCCTGTGGGAAATAAAGAAATAAATATATCTACAGAGTGTAAATGTTAAAGCAACAGACAAGAATATCCTAGCTGAATCATAAACTCATATAGAGAAGTATGACCACGCATGTACAACTAAAAGAATATAAAAATCACGCTAGAAGGTGGTGAGCTGATAGGATCGGTAACACGCCAGGCAAAATTCTTAGCGGTACTTCGCCCGTCTTTACGTTCTGTGTTCAAACTACGACGATGTTGACTTTGCATTTCATCTCTTCGGGGTTGATAGAATATATCCTACTTGAACACTAGGGGTTAAGTTAATCGACGTATCGCCTCCCCATAAACTGCTGGCCTTGTGCTAAAATTTAAAAGAAATATGAAAACCACCGTTTCACATGAAATTTGTTGTATGTGATATAATATGATCACACACATATATGTGATATGCGTACACCTATATAAATTTAGCAAGGTGGCTAGACTGATACATGGATAAGAGGAGAGAGACACAGAGAGAAAAAAGAGAGAGCGAAATAGAGAGAGAGAAGCGGGGAGGGCTAGAAATATCAGGAAACCAATTTATATGTGGCATGTATGTATGAATTATGAAGGCATGTACAGTAATCCCTCGACTATCACAGTTGTTACGTTCCAGAACCCCTGGTGACAGGTGAAAATCCGCGAAGCAGAATCAGAACAGTACTGCATTTTCTTTTTTCATTAGCTTTATAATTTATATGTATTTATTTTACTATAAATGCAAAACAACACCATGGAGGAATGGACACACGCTTAAATAATAAACCACGATAGGTGAACCGCGATATGGCGAGGAATTGCTCTATGTATATACAAGTGTGTGGGTATGTGTGCGCGTATTTCCGTGTGTATGTGTGTGTGTGTGTGTGTGTTTGCCTCTGTGTGTGTGTGTGTTGATAGTGCGTGCTTTTCTGTATTTGTGTGTTCAATTTTTCTTATATCTGAACATTTTAAGGCATGCATAAATGCCTGTATTTTGGAGGAAACCCACAGAAAGAAAGTTCCCATATCTATCCACATCCATCCATATAAATATATTTACTTTGATGTTGGTAGATATAGAATGATGGTGGGAGAGACACATATGTGCGCGGGGATGGAGGTGAATGCGTGTGTAGTTGTATGGAACAACAAATATGAACTATTATATACAAATAAAATTTAATATTTATTGACCTTAACGTCATTTAATTTTCTTCTATGACTATATAAATAGATATGAGAATTTCTCCATAATTTTTTTGTAAGCATATAAGCATATACATATTTATGTACGTATATCTCGGAATGTGTATGTGAGTGTATATTTACATACGTACGTTTATGCTTGATATGTGTTTACGCGAACAACAAATACACACATTAATATATAATGTTGATTAATGATAAACGGCTTGAAAAATATACTATTATTAAATAAATATATCTATAACTTTTTTTTTATTACAGAAACTGTTTTGGCAGCATAATCCCAAGATTTTTATTTCATTTCATTATTTTTAACATTTCAGAACGTTTTCGTTTTTCTTTTTTTTTTTGTTGTTGTTCATTATTATTGTTGTTTTTTTTTCTTTTTTTTTTAGAGTATCATAGATTATTTACATTAAAAAGTGTTTTCTATTTTCTGCGAAACAATAATGCGAAGCGTCTACTGTTTCCCCACCCCACGAACAACGAGCAGGTCAGAATCACCGTTGATATTCAAGCAAATCTCTTTAATTTCATGCGATAAATATTCCTTTCTATTGTTATTGACACGTTAACATAAAGTGCCAAGACGCTGGAGTAAAACAAATCAACAAATAGGTAAAGGATGACAAATAAATATAAATGTAAATACATGAATATAAATATATATGTAAACATATATTTGTGTGTGTGTGTGTGTGTGTGTGTGTGTGTGTGTGTGTGTGTGTGCGTGTTTGTGTGTGTGTGTGTGTGTGTGTGTGTGTGTGTGTGTGTGTGTAGGAAGAGGAAGAGAAACAAGAGAAAGAATTCTTGAAAATGAATAACCCGCTCAAATCAAAGAATGAAAAATTCAGGAGGTTATAAACCATTCATAGTAGTCCAATGCATCATGTTAGATTCACCTGCCAATGACATTTTTAACCCTTCGGCACCTATTGTCTTTTTTTCCGTTTAAGGATGTGTAAGGATGTGTTGTGTTCGAAGAGAGCATAAATGCTTGTGACAAGCGAAAAGAGCCGCAAGCGGACAGTTTCGGTGCTGCCAGAAAAGACACCATTCCATCTTGCATTACTAAACCTCTTCCACTTCTTTCACCACAAATTTTTCCTTTCCTTTCTTCGTTTTTTTTCTCTTACCTTCTCCATGTTTTCCATCCATTTGCCCCTTTCTCTCTCTCTATCTCTCTCCTTTCTTCAATTTTATTTCTATTTGTATTGCAGTCACCTCTTGTTACGTTGCTTTCATACCAGTCCCCCACTCTACATTACACTACCCCGCCCCATAGATCCCACATAGTCTCCCAATTTCACCCTCATCCTCTTACCATTACATCTTATACAAGATTTTCTCAGCTCCCTCTATTTCTTCTTTTCTTTATTTTTGATCCGTCCCTATCACTGTTTCTCAATATCTCTCTCTATCTCACTCACTCTCTCACACACTCTCCTCTCTCTCTCTCTCTCTCTCTCTCTCTGTCCTCTTATATGACTTTCTCTCCCCCACTTCACCCTCAGTCCGTCAGTCATTCCCTCACTCTTTCCCTATTTCTCCATCATTACGTTTATTCAGGCACACATCCCGTACTCCACCTCATTTACAATCTCCATTTCAGTCCTCCAGGGCATTTCACATATTATCTAATACACACCCTTCTCCTCCATTCCAAAACTCCCTCCAACAACTGAAATCATTCTCTCACACAACCTCCTTCACTTTAAACACTCCATCACATTCACTCAGCAATCGGCGACTGCACTATTCCCCCCTACCACCCTCATTCCGAATATACTAATGTTTCTTCGGGTTGCAGGCGATTGTTAAAGGTTATGTTAGTTCGGAGCGATCTTGTAGCCCTACTTTGAAAAGAAGGAGCATATAACTTGGAAGAAAGATAAGAACGGAATCTGTCTTCAAGTAATGCATTTGTCTTACTAGGCATTTGCATTCATGCAAATTAATTACTTGCGCATATATGTGCAGCTGTCATTTCTATTGTGCATAATTTAGCACGATTAACAGAAGCATATATATATATAAACGCACACACACATATGCACATATATATGCAAATACATTTGTATGTACATGTGTGTGTGTGTGTGTGTACGTGTGTGTGCACATATGCATGTATATGTGTGCAGAGCACAGAAGAAAAGTAATGAAAATTACCACAGAAATTCGGCATACGGTGTTCGATTCTCCTCCCCCATACATTCCGGAAGAGATTACTATAACAATAAATTTATCTAATCATCTTCATTTCATTCACCTGTATGAAAGTATCTTTGAAGACTACGAGAGGATGGAAGACAAAGTAGAGACGGTGGAAAGATGGACGAGAAACTACTAAACATTTCTACAATGATTTAACGAAAAATAGTGACAATAAGACATTCGAATTCATACTTTCTAAGATAAGCTGAATCTTGGCTATTTCTGGAGTAAATCGAACTAGTTTTACGTGTATAACAGCGCGTAAGGTTCTGTGTAACATACAACGTTCAGCACAATATATTTGTATAAAATTCCATCATCATACTTTCGTCAAGACTATTTGAAAGTACATGTCACTTTGATAATTTGTTAAAGAGAAGGGTGCGGGTCATTCGCGACTACATATGATCCCTGGGGATTATAAATGTCTCAGAAAGTTGCCATAACTATACCTGCCTAAAATGTATATCGCTCGAAAAATTAATTTGTGTAATGACAACCGCATAAACACTAATGCACACTCTCTCAGACACATGCGCAAATACAGAATCATGGATACAAACGCGCGCGTACACACACACACGCGAACACACTTACATACTCACAGACATACGTACATATATCAAGTGTTATCCTGTGTTTAACAATTTATGCATGCACTAACAGTCAAAGAGAAGAATTTCTACCAACTGTTCTGTCTGTTTTCTCTCTCTCTCTCTCTCTCTCTCTCTCTCTCTCTCTCTCTCTCTCTCTCTCTTTCTCTCTCTCGCTCTCTCTTTCTCTCTCTCTCTCTCTCTCTCTCTTTCTCTCTCTCTCTCTCTCTCTCTCTCTCTATTTCTCTCTCTCTCTCTCTCTCTCTCTCTGTATATATATATATAATTATTAGTTAGTTATTAATTATAAATGAGAATACATGAAATACCAGCATTGCAAGGAGTAAGAGTCGAAAAATACTCATATAAGCCACTGAAATTATTGTTGTTATTATTGTTATTAGTGTTCTTATTATTGTTGTTATTATTGATAATAATAATAATAATAATAATAATAATAATAATAATAATAATAATGATAATAATAATAATAATAATAATAATAATAATAATAATAATAATAATAATAATAATAATAATAATAATAATAATACACCGGGGAAGTTTAAGAACAGACTACACCGGGGAAGTTTATGAACACACTACACTGGGTAAGTTTAAGAACAGACTACACCGGGGAAGTTTAAACAGACTACACCGGGGTAGTTTAAGAACAGACTACACCGGGGAAGTTTAAGATGTGAGAACGATAAATCACTTCTCCGAAATTTATCCCAAAACATCGGAAATAAAGACATCGCATGGAGCCAAAAAAATAGCTGACAAAGGGTTGGACTATATCCGAGTAAGTAATACTCATTGAAATTTATTTCTATTTTTCCAAATAGCCACCTTTTATATATGGATGACCTAAAATTATATGCAAAAAATGACAAAGAGCTAGAAACACTACTACAGACAGTACACGGCTTTACCAAGGAAATAGATATGAAATTCGGATTAGAAAAATATGCCAAAGCAACCCTGAAAAAAGGAAAATTAGTTTTAAAGTAGCAATATAACACTAGATAAAGCCAATGAAATAAGAGAACTAGACGAAAGCCAACCATATAAATATTTAGGAGTCAATGAACTAGATAGGATACAACATACACAAATGAAAGAAAAAATAAAGAAAGTGTACTATAGACGAGTTAGATCAATACTAAAAACAGAGCTCAATGCTAAAAACAAGATAATGGGTATCAACACTTTAGCTGCCCCAGTTATAAGCTACAGCAACAACATCTTTAACTGGACACTAAACGAACTATCTAAAATAGAGAGAAAAACAAGAAAAATAATGACAGGATATAGGATGCACCACCCAAAATCTGACATAGTAAGGCTATATATACAACGCACAGAAGGTGACAGGGGTCTTATACAGCTGGAAAACTATTATAAAATAACCACCATAGGACTGCGAAAATACCTACTCCAGAAGCAAGGAAAATTAATACAAATAGCCACAAAACACGAGCAAAACAAAAAACTGTTTTCAGTATTTAAGGAAGCTGACAAATACAAACAAGAAATCAATCTACCTAACAAAGAAGAAGAAGAAGAAGAAGAAGAAGAAGAAGAAGAAGAAGAAGAAGAAGAAGAAGAAGAAGAAGAAGAAGAAGAAGAAGAAGAAGAAGAAGAAGAAGAAGAAGAAGAAGAAGAAGAAGAAGAAGAAGAAGAAGAAGAAGAAATGAAATCCAAGCCGAAACTAGAACGGCAACGGACCATGATAAAACGATGGCAAGAAAAGCTCCTACATGGTAAATACTGGGCTAAACTAAATGCAAAAGAAATAGACAGAGAAAAATCCCAGCAATGTTTGAGAAGCTCAGGACTCAAAGCAGAGACTGAAGGATTTTTAATTGCTGCACAAGACCAAAGCCTCCCCACCAGAAATTACCAAAAACATATAATGAAAAGAAACATAACAAGTAACTGTAGAATTTGTGGAGATGGACAAGAGACAATAAACCATTTTATCTCTGGCTGCCCAGTCCTAGCTAAGAAGGAATATATTCACAGACACGACAGAACTGGGACCTATATACACTGGAAGCTATGCCAACACTATGGAATAACAACAGAAAAAAGATGGTATAAACACACGCCACAAAAGGTCACAGAAAATGAGAAAGCAACCATACTCTTGGATATGCCAATACACACAGATGGAGAAATTAAGGCCAATATACCAGATAGAGTTGTCAAAGATCATGAAGAAAAAAAATGTTTTCTAATTGATGTATCAATACCAGCAGATGACAACGTCTCTCTAAAAGAAATGGAAAAACTTTCAAAATACAAAGACCTGGAAATAGAGGTAACTCGAATGTGGAATCTAAAAACAGAAACAATTCCTATCATAGTAGGTGCCTTAGGTATAATAAAAAAATATTCAGACAAATACATAACAAAAACACTAGGACTTAGAAATATATATAACATACAGAAAATTGCACTACTGGGCACTGCACACATTCTACGCAAAACACTTTCAATACAGTAACCATAAGAGCACCACAGCAAGCCACAGCACATACCCAAGGCGCACAGAGCTGCGCTCGGTAGTGAAGTGAAAGCACGTTATAAAAATAAAACTACTGAACAATAATAATAATAATATATTTATTTATGTATATTTATACACCGGTATCGTTTGAATTTGGCGCTGGGTTTTTAACGATTTTGACAAGCATGATGAAGCGAGCATGAATTTAGCCCTTGGCTAACAGTTAGACCCACTGATAAGAACTAAGAGAAATATCTCAAAGTTCGAAATCGCGTGTTATAGGTATATCTGTGATGCTCATTTGCGACTTTCGGCCGCGATAGTAAGTTAAATTTTGTTCGTCACCTCGATTTTCATCAGCCTTTTGTATTTTTAGTGCATGGGGGATTATGTGAGTATTTTAGTACTCTTATTTCTAGAAAAGCCGTTACTTCGTGTACCTTCAATTATATTATAAATTAATTATAAATTTATAAATTTTCCTCTTTGGTTTTAATACTTGCTACCCCATAATATTATTATTGTTATTACTTATTAGTAATAATAATACCTTTATATATATGCAAGATGTTATCCAAAAGAGACCGGTGTTTTGTAAAGTTGTTTGATAACACTTCTGTGGCCTTCAAGTTTTTCTAGTTGAAGTAATGCATCAGTTCAAGCTCATTTTTCACTGTTTGTTCTTTTCACATCGTCTACATCTGCAAATTCCGTAGCACCAGCTTTCATCAC
>NC_142934.1:94631078-94641078 GCF_046866305.1 Octopus bimaculoides | reverse complement strand
GATATCGGTGCGACATGTGTTGTTAGATAAAAGTATTATGTGTGGTGGCGTAGCTTAGCTGACGTGACTAGCACTGTGTATGCCAATGTGTGTATGGTGTGTGCTTCTGTTTTGTGGGTAGGGTGGTTTTGATTCGAGATGCGTTCCATGGTGTCCTGTCTACGGGGGAATAGAGATCAGCTTTAGCGAACGTGTGTATACGTATATGTGTGTGTGTGTGTGTGTGTGTGTGTCTGTCCGTTTGGCTGCCTGTCTGTGTCTGTGTCTGTTCAGTGTGTATGCATGTTGTGCCGTAATATCCTTCGTGAGTATTTGCGTAACGGGTGTCTTTTGCGTGTAGTTGTGTAAGTCGGTTGTGTAGTGATGTATTAGCATGAATATCTGTATGTGATTCCAGGCGCGATATCTGATCTCATATCAGCCATTTGCCTTGTAGCATATTATCAGGGTGCAGAGTATGCTATACATCTGTATGTGTATCTGGGTCAATGTGTGTCAGTGTGTGTGTGTGTGTGTGTTGATCGAGATAGCTTCATGATAGACTACATATTTCCGATAAATCTCTTATTGTATGCATATGATTATGTGCAACCTACGAATATATAATACGGTACACTTGTGTACGTGTATTACTCATTGTTAGAACCTATTTGTTTTCTATTATGTTGTCTTATGGATGTACGTGTGAATTTAGGTGTGTAGGTGCGTGTGTCTGACATCTAAGTGTACTTTGCGCTGAGTCTGTGTGCGTGTTTGTGCGAAGTGTTTATTCAACCAGTTGGTGAATCAATTAAGCCATGACCGATAGTACCATTGTTTTTCTTGTGTCTTTTTAGTGTGTGTGTATATGTTAAGTGTTGCTTGTGTGTGTATGCGTGCGCCGTGTATTTTATTTGTTATATTCGTGTTGCTGTATTGTAATCTTTATGGCAACGAAAGGCGTTGCGCTGGCAGAATCGTTAGCACGCTGGGCAAATTGCTTAACGATGTTTCGTTCCTCTTCACGTTCTGAATTCAAATTCCGCCGAGGTCGACTTTGCCTTTCATCATTTGGAGGTCGGTAAATTAAGTATCAGTGAAACAGTAATTGACTAGTGCCCTCAACCCAAGTTTCAGGCCTTGTGTCTTCAGTTAAAAGCATTATTATTGTTATTATTCATATACACACAACAGATTAAACTATTGGAATACTGGTGCCCTCCTTCAATCGGGCAGACAACACAGTTCTCCTTTGCCTAGTGCCTGTGGCAAAAGAGGCTGTTTGGTGAAAGGCGTGAGGATACATACCTTCCTCTTTGGTAGAGCTCTCATTGAATTCTTCAAGTTTAACTTGAAAAGGAAAGTGAAAGTAGAGAGGGAAGTGCTGTCCTCGAATGAGTTTATTGAAAGGTGGGCGAAATTTACGAAAATGGCAAGAATGGATGGTACCTCTCTAAGTCTAGAGTCGGAGACAAGTGGGGTTCCTCGATTATTCCTAGAGGCGTTCCTGTATCAGGAGGGCCACATCTTCATCACCCTCCTCGACATTCTTTTAAACCTTTATATGCTATACATACGTACACTCTTTTTCAGGTATTCCATGTATACTTACTTTTGTTCTTCTTTTTTTATCATTTCATTCTATGTAAACACCCACACTTTATGTCTGCTTTGGTATTGACACACTCATCCTTTGCACTTGTGGTAAATAAATGAAATCATTATGATCATTATTATTGTTATCATCATCATCATCATCATCATCATCATCATCATCATCATCATCATCATCATCACCACAACCACCACCACCACCACCACCACCATGATGATGATAATCATCATCATCATCATAATCATCATCATCATCATCATCATCATCATCATCAGCAGCAGCAGCAGCAGCAGCACAGCAGTAGTAGTAGTAGTTGTAGTAGTATAATGTTAGAATTTTGATTTTGATTTGTGTTTGTAGGAGTTGAGTCCAAGTCTCAGTTAGCGACTTTTAAGAGTCAAGCATGTTATGAGTTGAGGTGGACATTATGACGCGGGCTGTTGATAACTGATACACTTAACAATAAGAATGTACTTCAGTGAAGGGGATTTGTGTCTTCATTGTGTACCTTGCGTTCATAAGAAGAACTATTTTAGAAAATGGGCTTTCGAGATGTAAAACAAGCAAAGACGAAAAATATTTTGGAGTTAAACACAAGTAATTTGCGTAGGATACGTTCCACTAGGTCATGGTAATACACGCAAGCACTGATGATGATGATGATGATGATGATGATGATGGGGAGGAGGGGAAGAAGAAGAAGGGGAAGAAGAAGAAGGGGAAGAAGAAGAAGGGGAAGAAGAAGAAGGGGAAGAAGAAGAAGGGGAAGAAGAAGAAGGGGAAGAAGAAGAAGGGGAAGAAGAAGAAGGGGAAGAAGAAGAAGGGGAAGAAGAAGAAGGGGAAGAAGAAGGGGATGTGGGGTAGGAGGAGGAGGGGGAAGAAGAAGAAGAAGAAAAAGAAGAAGAAGAAGAGGAGGTGGAGAGGGAGGAGGATGAGGAAGAAGGGAGGTGGAGGAGAAGGGGATGGGGAGAAGGGGGATGGAGGGGAAGGGGAGGTGGAGGAGCAGGAGTAGGAGCAGGAAGAGGATAAGGATTATTTTCATCCTTATTGAAATTTGCAACATACCTGGGATTAACGGGTTAATCAGTACCCTCACATTCAGTAACTGACCAATATATTTTTACTGACCCAATAAGGTGAAAGTCAATATTGGTCACTGCTAGAAATGGGCACAACATATTTACTGTAAAGAATTCCACACAATATTGTGCCATTAATTATGAATACAATATTCATGTGAAGACAGTATTAACACACTTCCAAACATCACAAACAATTATTTTGTTACTGCATATTTCTAAATGATTGCTTAATGGGGTGTAACTAACATTACCGTTCCTAATTTGTTATAGGTATATATATATATATATATATATATATATATATGTGCGTGTGTGTGTGTGTGTGTGTGTTTGTGTGTGTGCGTCTGTGTGTGTGTGTGCGTGCGTGTGTATGTTTGTCTTTCTTTGTCTGTTCTTTCAGGTAAATATAAATCTATATGTCTGTATATATGTATGCGTATAGGTATCCTTAGATAAATATGTAGAAATGCGTTTGTATATTTAACCATCGCCCCATTGATACATACATACGTACAAGAACGCACTTACATATGTACATACAATAACGTGCACACATATATACATACTTACATAAAATAATGCGCACACACACCTACATATATAAATACATACATACATACATAGATACACACACACACACATATATATATATATATATATATATATATATATATATATATATATATATATATATATATATCTTACAATGGTACATGTAACAAAACACGTGTCACTAAAGAATAATACAGCCGAATAAAGAAAATTTGGAACTCAGAACTCTCTCCATTCAATAAAATTGGCACACGATGTGTTTGCAATGCCAGTACTCATACCAACATTTGGGCTGCTTGATTGGATCCGAGCCATTGATATGAAAACCCGAAAAATACTAACAAGCACACATAATTTTCACATAAAGAGTTAGGTAGACCGCCTCTACCTAAATTGAAACCAAAGCGGCAGAAGATTAATATCGATCCAAAATGCATTTGAACGTCGCATCATTTTCCTTCATCAACATCATTTAACCACCAAGTGCCAAAATGCATCCCTTGACCAAGTCTCCATACTTGAGTCTGAAAACATCTTGGGACTTGGAAGGCAGCTCGTTGAGGAACACTCTTTATATGATAATCTAAAATGCATGCCCAAAGGAGGTCGCACGACTCTACTGCAACGCTTCATCGGATGACAGGATGAGCCTATATGAGCAGAAGACTATGCATGGATATGATAGCAGAAAGCAACATGATGATAGTAACATCGCTCACCAAAGCAGTTTTATCATGGACTAATATCCGGATTACTACCTCCCACTTTGAAGGGTATGCGTTTGCAATCTAGAAACAGGAAATATGAACCTGGTGCACAAAAGGAACAGAGATGCAGGAACACCAGTAAAATGTGACAACCGATGCAGACTTTGTGGAGATCACAGTGAATGTATCACGCACATCATAAGTAGTTGTCCAAGAATGACATCGCAGTATTATCAACCGATGAGACATGATGTTATAGCTAGGACATTCACTCTATAATAAAATCCGTCGGGAGGATAATCCCGAGGACAAAGATTTAATAACCTTCAGTATGGTAGAAGCCATAGCCACTCATAATGAAAAGGAATACTGGTGAAATGTACCAGTGAAGACATCAATACATTGTAAGCACAACATACCTGATATAATGATTTGGGTAGATGAGAAAAACTGTGCACAGGTGTGGAAATTAGCTGCCCAGCTGATGTTAATTTCAGGTTTATACCTGTGATTATTGGGACCCTGGGATATGTAACATACTACCTAAATACCAATCTTGAGAAATTAGCCTTCTCAAACCCAGAAAGAGAAAGCTAATTCGAAGACTACAGATCCAATACATCACTGGAACTGTAAAAATCTGTAAAAATTTCCAGAAGTGTATCATTGAAATATATATGAACATGTCTAGATATGTAACTATATGCATGAGAATACATACATAAAACATACAAATACGCATATAATACATATATACATGCATATAAACATACAAAAATACCCTGTTGCTGATATTGACATTCAAATGATGGAGCTTTGGATGTAGGTTAGAAGCCGGTTCTGTCTCTATTGACAAGTAATCTTAAAATTAACTGAACAATGACTTACATAAATACGTACATATTTATGTGTATGTACCCGCTTAATTTCATTCAATTTTGAAGTTCGATTTCAACCTTTAACAGACTACATTCTCTCTTACTCCCTCTTTCCCTCACTTTTCTGCCAATCTTCTATTCTTTCATGTTGTATTTCTGTTTGTAACATTATCAATGCAACGCCTCAAATAGTTTCCATTTATTGTTTCCGAGAAGTTAACATGTACACTTCGTTTTTGAAGGACAATTGAATATCCTTCTGTAATCTACTGTACTGGACTGTTTTATTTCTCCTTTCAATCATCACATTGTATGACCTATTCAATTGACCATAAATATGTTGACTTTGTTCCCTGACAAATACTCACCCTACAGCATTGGCTGCTACGTCACGTTTTTCAGGCATTCAGACCAAAATAAAGTGGACAGAAACCTTATCACTGAAACTCTACTGAATATAGACAATATATTGTCGTCGATATATACACAAGTCGGAAATTTACTGAACATCCGTTTTTATAGACACGGGATAATAAGACTACGTATTTCATTTTTCACTCGTCACATATTCTTTGTTTTATTGTTTTATATATATAATGTGTGCGTGTGTATTCACAATGGACTACAGGGTATTTTCAGAATCATAGGTTATTCATATTGGATATTGTTTTTAGCCTAAAGCTATCCATGGACTTCCCATTTCTCCTTTCTATTGCCATGCTTCTTTAACTTTTTTCTAGTTTTAAGCGATTGTGTTTTTCATGGTTTCTCTTTGTTTCAGAGCTTTGATGCAATATCGTTTTGATAATTTACATACAATTATAATATTCCTCCTAAACTATTATGCAAAACCTATCATAAATATTATACATGCATACGTAAGGCGTGGATGGGTGCGAAAAAGTTTTCTTCCCAACTACATGTTTCCGGATTCCGTCCAGCTGCGTGGCAACTTTGACAAGTCTGTTCCACCTTTGCCTTCCATCGACCGAATCTACGTGAGTGGATCTGTAAGGCGGAAACATCGTATGTGTGTGTGTGTGTGTCTGTATATGCGTGTATATATATATTGTATCGTTTAACAATCAGTGTTAGTTTGTTTACATCCCCGTAACTTAATGGTTGGGTAAAGTATACCAATAAGTTTCAGTTTGTAAAATATATTATGGAAGTGAATTTATTCGAGTAAAATGTTTCAAGGCGATGTTCCAGTATCGCCAAGTCAAAAAACTGTAGGAAATAATAAGTATACATACGAGAAGAGCATTAAGATCTGAATCCTTCTAAACCCGCAGTTCACGAAGTAAGCATTTTAGAAAAGCTGACCACAGCGAACTACGTCCTTGTTATGCAAGTATAAAAGATTTTTGCGGTGCAAACCTTTACATGTTGCTAAACAATCACTGACATTTTAGCGAAAATCAACTAAAAGAAGTAAGACTATTACATTGAAATACACGCACATTAGTCTAACCATGACACAAGCAACGATATTCTATATCGGTGAAATATATAATCCTTTCTCTCACTTCTTTGGGGTTTCAAGGAATTTTGTTGCTCACTCGCTCAACTGCACCCCACACACATAATAAAGGGGGTTGCAAGATGGGGAGTTAGTTAGGTGCCCAGATGTTAGGGGTGATGTAGTCGCAGAAATTGTCTGACAGCCATAACTGGGTTCTCTTGATTGTGTGGCATGGTGCAGAGTCCTGTTGCTAGACATAGGGTCTTCCAGGAGCCACCTTCTTGACCGAAGGCAGCACTACCTCCTACAGGCACTTGATGTAGGCTTCTGTGTTGAATCTGAGGCCTTGTGGGAAGGTGAATGGAGACATAACGTCACCATCGCTAGTGATCACTACAAACCTCATGATGTTGATTAGATATTTGATTTTTATTTCTCTCAGAACATGTCCTCAGATTGCACTGTACTGAGATTGACACCCAAACACTCTGAAATGTTCGTACCGAAGCTTCCGGTCCAAATATCAAGTAGTATTGCATGTCGTTTCCGAATTTCTGACAAAAGATATTTCTCAAGGTACTGGTTTTCTCACAGACATTGCTCAACTGACCCTACTATACTGTGTAAACGACAAGATCAAAAACAACAAAACGTACGTGCGAAATTAAAATTATAAGATGGCAACAATTTACCCATAGCACCCTGTATGTATATATACACCAACATATATACATATATATATATATATATATATAGGGGTGAGTGGACAGACAAATATGCTCGGCATATTTTGTAGGTGTTAAATATGTTATTATTTAAAACAGTTTGATTGGTCCGCATGCAGAGGAAACTTTCGTAGGCTTCTTACAGAAATGTCTCTCGTCGGGCTCAGTTAACCGAATGAAGGGATGCAGGAATCTTACCTCTCCAATCAACCTCTTGAATTCAGCGATATGGTTTTCCGTAAAAAGCCTACGGAAATTTAAGTTGCATGGGCGGAAGAAGCTATCTTGCACGATGGTGCTAAACAAAAACATTAAAAATTACACACACACAAATATGAAAGTATATGCATATGTATGTATGGTTTATGTACATAAATCGGTTTAATATCGTGAGTTTTTTGTGCTTGTCTAGCTTCAAATCGAGCAAGATCTACGCTAAAGAATACCAATGCAATGAAAGACCTAAAATGTAATTAACTATCTTGGACTAAGTTTAACCTCACTGCCAAAGCTTGCTGCTTTTTGGAGAACGTCCAGATGCTTTGACGAGAAACAGTAGTGTGGTAAGTTAGAATGAAAGCCAGCTTTTCAAAATCAATGTGTATTGATTGTTGCTAGCTGTCGGCAATTGTCTGCCTATGTGTGTGTGTTTTTCTATATATGTGATATATTGTATGTTTGTCCTCCTGGTAATATATTTATATATCAATATGTGAATTTATACATATTTGTAGTCGATATATTTACTAGTATATGTTAATTCATGTTTTTATGTAATCTATAATTTTGTGTCTATGTGTATCTAATATTCTATAATATATGTACGAAATATACATATAATACCTACACGTTTTACACGCTTGAATAAAATATTCATACATGCATCCGTGCGCACTCACACATATACACATACATATTATAGACTTACATACTATATAACATATGATATATATATATATCGTCAGTGGATCAGGTATCCGAAAAATAGCACGCTCTCCAGGATAGAGTCGTAATGTATGTACATGCAGTTAAGTATATGCCAGGTCATAGAGTTACCAATGGTTTCGTATCCATAAAGCACTTAGCGTTAGACTCTATTGGGAGACTGTTTTCTATCTGGAGGTAGAAAACCTGTACGGTCAGTTAATTCGTAAACAAAGAATAATATACGTTGCGTGAGCTTTAAAAAGGACAGAACCGTCTTTAAACAACGCTTTTACAACTACAGGCCCTGTTTTAGGGTTTTGGAAAGACATTACCTCGCGTCTTTGACAAGCCACATATAGCACCTTAAGACGGAAAGAACCCATACGAGTCTAAATGGAGAACGATGCAAGATTTGCATAGCAGAGCAAGCAAGGATCATTAACGACTCGCTGGATCCGAGATCTCTCTTAATTGCATGACATAAGATTTATTGCCTCTCATCCCATTTCAGACACTACCTGCAGCAGGCGTTAAATCACCCCCGTTCGTCGATTGGAAGGTAAAAATTAATTGCAGATTTAATGACGGAGATTTTCTCTTCGCCTTTTAGGTTAGGGTTAAGATGTGCCAACGAAAACGGTCAAATGGAAATAACATGCAATTTAAAGGCGAAAAATAGGTCTTGCACCACTAACACCGTAATCTGCATGAAATGCCGTTAGGATACTCTGGCCCAGGAGGTTAGTGCCACTCCGAATCAACATCAGTGCGAGATCTGGGCATTGACAGGAGTAAAGATGCAACTTTCCAGAGGCCTATTACTAAGTAGGCAATAACGTGCAGGCGGCTAAAACTACTAATATATATATATATATATATATATATATATATATATATAGATATAGATATATATATATATATATATATATATATAGATATATATATATATATATAAATATATATATATATATATATATATATATATATATTTATATTCTTTTGAATATGAAAATTTAAAAGTTTAAAAACCTTATAATAGATATATATATATATATATATATATATATATATATATATACATATATATATATATATATATATATATATATATATATATATATACATATATATATATATATATATATATATATATATATATATATATATATATATATATATATATATATATATATATATATATATATATATACCATAGTAAGCAAAACTGTCCGATGTATGGGAACGTGAAACTCAGAGTAACGGTTTTTTTGTTATATTTCTGCTGCTTTTAAATAAAGTATATATATATATATATATATATATATATATATATATATATATATATATATATATATAGTTTTAGAGAAAATAACCAAAGCTCAATTTAATTTTAAGTTTTCATAAATTGATTTTAATTGACTTTTTACCTGTAATTTTGGATTTGATTTTGTCCCTATTATTATTATTATTATTATTATTATTATTATTATATATATATATATATATATATATATATATATAATACAGAATGGGACAAGAACACAAAACATCCAGACAGTTAGGTGATTGGGCGGCTGTTGTACGTGCAACATCGTAATT
Organism: Octopus bimaculoides; assembly: GCF_046866305.1. Lineage (NCBI taxonomy): Eukaryota > Metazoa > Mollusca > Cephalopoda > Octopoda > Octopodidae > Octopus > Octopus bimaculoides. The sequence continues at coordinate 94,631,549 of NC_142934.1, read as the reverse complement.
TCTCCTTGTGCCTATGAAATCTTGTATCCCGGCTGTAAGACTTTATTTCCATATACACCAGCTTAATTTTATTCGTCCTTAGTCGAAAGACATCTGTTGTTATGTCCCCTTATTATTTTTATTGTATTTGTGTAGCATTGTTCGTTTTTTTCCGTCCTTGTTTTTGTATACATTCGCTGCTTTCATCCAAGGAATCTAATGCTCTTAGCTTAGTTTTTCCTTGGAGCTGGCCAGGCTGGAGCAAAATCGAGAATAACCAGCCGAAATTGCAAGGGAAATCTGGATCTCGACTGCAGAAAGAAAACTCCGAATGACCTGTCCTTGTTTTCTTTGTATCGTCTGTGTGGATGTTTTGTGTTCTTGTCCCATTCTGTATTATATATAGGAATGTAGACAAAAGATATGCTATGTATGTATGTATGTATGTATGTATGTATGTATGTATGTATATATGCACGTATATATATATAT